>NC_044366.1:18138891-18438891 GCF_007364275.1 Archocentrus centrarchus
CGTGGGAGTTTGCCCATCCAGTCTACATGTGTTTTGTGGACGTGGAGAAGGCATTTGACTGCGTCCCTCTGGGCATCCTTTGGGGGGTTCAAAGGGAGTATGGGGTGTCTGGCCCGTTGTTGCGGGCCATTCAGTCCCTGTACAACTGCAGCAAGAGCTTGGTTTGTATTGCTGGTAATAAGTCAGACTCGTTTGCTGTGGGTGTTGGACTTCACCAGGGCTGCCCTTTGTCATTGATTCTGTTCATAATTTTTATAGACAGAATTTCTAGGCGTAGCCAAGTGGCGGAAAGCTTCTCCGGGGTGGCCCCAGAATCTCATCTCTGTTTTTTGTGGACAATGCAATCCTGTTGGGTTCATCGGGTGGTGGCCTCCACCTCGCACTGGAATGGTTCATACCTGAATGTGAAGCAGCTAGCATAAGAATTACCACCTCTAAGTCTGAGGCCATGGTCCTCAGCCAGAAAAGGGTGGATTGGCCACTCCAGCTCAGGGACAAGTTGCTGCCCCAGGTGGAGGAGTTTAAGTATCTTGGGGTCTTGCTCATGAGTGATGAGAGAAGTGAGCTGGAGATTGACAAATGGATTGGGGCTGCATCTGCAGTGATGCGGATGCTGAACTGGTCTGTCGTGGGGGAGCTGAACATGAAAGCAAAGCTGTCGATTTACCGGTCAATCTACGTTCCTACCCTGACCTATGGTCACGAGCTTTGGGTAGTGACCAAAAGAATGAAATTGTGGATACAAGAGGCAGAAATGAGCTTCCTCCGAAGGGTGAGGAGTGCAACCATGGGCAGGGGCTCTGAGTAGAGCTGCTGCTCCTCCACATCGAAAGGAGCCAGTTGAGGTGGTTCGGGCATCTGACTAGGATGCCTCCTGGGCGCCTCTTGGGTGAGGTGTTCTGGGCATATACTACTGGGAGGAGGCTCCCGGGGCAGATCCAGGACACACTGGAGAGATTATATCTCTTGGCTGGCCTGGCAATGCCTTGGGTCCCCCTGGATGAGCTGGATGAGGTGGCTGTGGAGTGGGAGGTCTGGGCTTCTCTGCTTAGGCTGCTGCCCCATGACCCAGCCCCGGATAAACGGAAAAAAATGGATAGAAAAAAATGGATGGCTTCTATCAGCAGTCACATTGTTATCAATGTGGTATACTTCAGATCATGAGTTGTTGCTCTCCTCCTGCATACTTTTCTCTTCCCATTATTCTGGTACAAGTTCATCTTGATTTTCTCTGGTTTTATCTTCATAGCCATGAAACTGCTTATCAGTCAACTGTCCAATTAATTTTGAGCCTCTAAAATTGGGGAACTGTGTAGAAAAATAGCTGCAATTCCTAAACAGTTAACGCAATACTTTTGTTAAACCCCTTGAATTAAAGCTGAAATTCAGCACTTCAGTCACATCTTGATTGTTTTATTTGAAATCCTTTGTGCTGGTGTACAGAGGGAGAACTACAAAAAAACATGTGACTGTCCAAATACTTATGGACCCAACTGTAATGATGAGTAATCATAAGTCACCGAATGCCCTCCATCTCATCTTTGCAACAGTATCCTTCAGGAGAGAAGTGACTCTTTGTGCTGACTCACCTTATTCAAGCCTTATGCCCATATATATATACCTAAATATACTATATACAGCTTTGAACTACTATACAAAAAAGCTGTTTCTATTTACAGCTCTCGGGGTAACTTCAGCTTCATAAATTGAAATAACTGTGGAATTCAAAATAACACTTCTCATAACAGATTGAACATAACATGAACAAATGGACTTGCTGCAGTACTGATGTATGAGACTGCGCTCATTTTACCCACATATGCCTAAAAACTGCAATTGCAGAAACTGACCTCCATAGCTGAAAAGATGACAAACCGAGCACTGTTTTCCCTCAGCAACATCTCTGCTGAAAACTGTTGCCTTCCTCAGTTTTGCATTTTCTTTCCAAACAACCTAGCTTTCCTCATTACAGCTGCATCCCCACCGCTACTGTAGGCTGCTTTTCGTTCACGCCGCTCCCACCCAGGTAAGCAGGGACGGTGAGGGCTGTCAAGCAGTGAGTGAGTGAAGGCAGATGAAGCTGTCGCTTGTCCAGCCCTCTCCTCCGCATTAGCAGCAGCAGCAGCAGCAGGATCGCAAGATGGTAGCAGCGCACACTTCTTCACATTCCTCGGAATCTGCCGAGTGGATTATTTGCCTGGATAAGAGGTAATCATTCAGTTTATACCGTTTAACCGCACGCACCAACTCATTTCAGGCCACTATATGAGCGATGAATTAATGAGGAAATAACGCTATTTTTGGTTTTCTACCAGTAGGAACTTGGGCGTTGTGTTTCAGTGGCTGCATTAAAACATTAAATTCGACATAGTTTGAATTTAATAACGGAATTAGGACGTCATGCATCACAGCTTGAGTTAGGGCATCCTTGGACGCGCAGAGGTTATCCTTGACCTTACTCTTGGCTGAAGGAGTCACAAATAAACAGTAATCCACTTAGCTGCAACACTGGGGGAAAGCTAAAGCATTAACTTTAGACTGGCGTTTAGTAATTTTGTCAAACGTTTGCTTGCGCGCCTGATTACATTTGGCTCTTAAATGCATCCTACTTACTTCAATTACTCACTATCTTAGACCACTGTAATAATCAGCCCCAAACTGATTAATGTGACTAAAGCAGTATTCAATCTGAGACCAAATTATTGTAATCACGGATAAAAAAAAAAAAAAAAAATGAACATGCGACATGGACAGTTTGATATATTCTGTAAAAAAAAAATTCAATGTGAATTTTAGAGAACACTCTTTACACTATAACTTTTGGCGTGATCAGTAACTGAAATTGCTGAACGCAGATGGAGGCAGGCAATTTTTTATATGGTGACCAAGCTATGACCATTAAATATATTGGAGTGGCACTGCTATCTGACAAACAGCTTTTTCCTGCGTTGCATAATGCTGCAGGAAAAATAAACTCTTTAGTCAGTCACTACAAGTGCTCCTGAAGACTTCTATAAATATATAACACTGTTCAAAAAAAATAAAAAATGAAAGGAACTAGGTTTTTTTCACTAGTTTTGAATTTGGCTACACTGTAAACCCTGATAAGTTGAATCTACTTAAAAAAACCAAGGTAACTCGTTGCCTTAAATTTTTTTAAGTAATGAAACAGTTTATTTAACTCAGCCTGTTAAGTAAGCACTACTCCATTTCTAGTTGAACTAAATTGTATGTTCTAATTGACCAAACTTATCTTTTATAGTTCATGAAAAAATAAAATATCTTCTGATCAATCAATTCCCCTATCCTTTTCATGGTTGTGTGGGGGTGGTGCGGGCTGGAGCCTATCCCAGCTGATAAGGCAGTAAGATGCAGGTACACCCCGTACAGGTCACCAGCCTGACACAGACAACCATTCACACCTGTGGGCAATTTAGAGAGACCAATTAACCTAACCCCAGTAACTGCATGTCTTCAGATTGTGGGAGAACACAGGGAGAACATGCAAACTCCACACAGCAAGAGTCCCAGGCTAAGGTGGAATTGAACCCAGACTATCAGATAGCTATTCTAGCTGTGAGGCAGCAGTGCTGACCACCACGCCACCATGCTGCCCAGTAACATAAATATTTTTTACAGTGTTGAACTGTGTCTGTTTAAATTTGGTAAATAAACATGATAAAACTCAGCCCTGCTGAATGCTGGTACATTAACATTTACAAATAACATTTGTCCATGGAACAATAAAAAACTATATGAGAGAGCGTTGTGAACAAAAACACCAAACGTCTACTATTCCAAACAGCAAGAGGGCTGGGCCAAGCCAGAATTGAACCCAGACCTTCTAGATGGCATTCTACCTGGGAGGTAGCAGTGCTAACCATCATGTCACCATGCAGCTGTGCATTAAGCCAGTCTGTTAAAACTGGTATAAACTAGATTTTTAGCAGGTGCAAAACTTGATGATATTAAGTTGTTTGAACTCAAACACATGATTACAATAAGACAGACCATCAAAAAGTACAGTCTACTCAGCATTAACAAGTAATGTTCACATTCTAGGCAATTTTAACTAATATGAACTCAATATTTTTAAGTGGAATCAAAATCTGGGTTTACAGTGTAGGGTCAGTGTCACTACTGGTAGCATGAGGCAATGCCTGGACCCTACAGAGGTTGCACAGGTAGTCCAACTCCTCCAGGATGGCACATCAGTTCGTGCCATTGCCAGAAGGTTTGCTGTATCTTCCAGTACAGTCTCAAGAACACACAGGAGATTACAGTTACTCTAGGAGAGCTGAACAGGGCTGTAGAATCTCCTTATCCCATCAGCAGGACTCTTATCTGCTCTTTGTGCAAAGAGGAACAGGATGAGTACTGCCAGAGCCCTACAAAATGACCTCCAGCAGGCCAGTGGCGTGATCGTCTCTGACCAAACAATCAGAAACAGACTTCATGAAGGTGGCCTGAGGGCCCGATGTCCTCTAGTGCGCCCTGTGCTCACTGCCCGGGACTGTGCAGCCTGATTGGCATTTGCCACAGAATACCAGAATTGGGAAGTCCACCACTTTAGCAGGTCTCTGCTTTTCACAGATGAGAGTAGGCTAACTTGGAGCACATGTGACAGATGTGAAAGGGTCCAGAGAAGCCACGGAGAACGTTATGCTGCCTGTAATATCGTCCAGCATGAATGGTTTGGTGGTGGGTCAGTGTTGGTCTGGGGAGGCATGTCCATGGAGGGACGCACAGACCTGGTTGCTGGTCAGAAAGGGGTGGCCAAACTTTAGTTTGTTGTTGCCATGGCCACAACCTGGCCATCACTTGGTTCTGCTCCTACTGCCAGAAGAGAATGAAACAGCTGTTAAAGACTGCTAATGCTGGATTTTGATAATATATTTCCTAGCACAACTATATTTCTACTAGCAACAGCAAATAACCGCAAAATTGCATACAGAATGTACACACGCATGCTTTCTTTTATTGCTGGACATTTTAAAAGTGCTATCTGCTGCATGCTTTTGACATTTAGATTTTTACATACTTAAACAACAATTTGGCCAGTGAACAAATATATGTTGGATCAGCTCAGGTGTTAGAGGGTCACTTACTGCAGATCCACAGGATGAAGACAATAAGAGGTGCAGCACCCATCAAGAGGTCCAAAGTACAGCAGCTATAAACAGCAAAGTGATGCAGCGTGCCAGACGTGTTTACACAGCATATCCTCTGCTTGCTTCTAGAAGCCACCTGTGTCCCTCAAGTCAATGGTTCTTGTGTGACTCACCTTTCCAATAGCAAATGGCATCCATGCTTCACCTTATCATTCAGTTGCTGCTTTTACACTGAAATAAAGTGGATGATGGACATGTAAGTCTCTGCCTGTATCCAAATTGTAAGTTTGGAAAAGATGGGTGAACAGAAGAAGCAGTGCTGTTGTTTGCAGAACCAAGCTCACAGAAATATTATCCCACTGCTCATTATTTTGTATCTCGTCATTAGGTTCACATCGCTGTTTGCATTGTACAAACTATAACAAGCTGCCATGATGAAAATAATCTGTCCTCACTTGCACTTCGAATTGGCACTTTCTGATTTTTTTTTTTCTTTTCTCTTTTTTCATCTTGGTCAGTTTTCAAACAGACGCTGGCTTTGAATTCAGGCTCCCACACATCTCTCTCTCTCTCTTGCCTTGTCCTGACTGTGGTAATGTAGGGTAGAAAAACAGAGTACATTCAATGTGTCTACAAGTGTGAACATAGGGCCTTATCAGAAAGTACATATAATTATAGAGGCATAATGTGACTGCTGTGAGTTTCAAGGTTGTCATGGATGACGTTTTTTTTTTTTTTGCAAGCTGTTGCTCAGTGTATTGTACCACAACAGCGCAGTACATTTTCACTATACAAAAGCACAAAGGTTATTTCCATCTTTGAATTATTAATAATGTTTGGTTTCACTTTTAAAAAAAAAAAAAAAAAGCTGGACATCGATTCAAAGGTGATGTAAGCTGCAGTTCAACCGCCCACAAGTTACATCAGAGGCTCTGGACTGAGTGTAACAAAAGTGAGGCAGGCACAGAACACAGTGAATACAGTTCTGAATGAACACAGAAAATACAGTGAAGGGATTAGTGCAGTAACAGTCTCCTTTTTGAAATGCTTCATTAGTAAAATGGAACAAGAGTCAAAACTGGGTCATTGTTTACAATTTAAATAAGAGGACTAAAGAAAATACATTTGACTGTAAGAGTCTGAGCAACTTTGGAATTCAGTTTTTCTTATTGCTGCTATGCAACTCACAAATGCATCAGCAGAGCATGCTGGGAATGACTATTTATTGTTAGAGAGGAACAAGATATTTGGTTCAACCAAATTTTGACTGTAGTGAAAACACATTGTTCTAACTGAAACAGCTCAGAGAGATACTCTCTTTGAACTTTTGGTGCACTTTCATTAAAAGGTGCTTTGCATGATTCACAGTTCAAATATTCCATATTTACAGAACCATGTAAAAGAACCATCCCTTATTTCTTTACGTTTTGGTTCCAAGGAGGCAAACTTATTGTAATTTTTTTAAGTGGTCTTGAGCAACAGTTCTCCAGGCTTCTCACCATCTTTTAAAAGTTTTTCTTTGCACATTGGCTGCTTTTTCACTTGTTTTCAGTCCAATCCTTGTATCTGACCATTTTCAGAGGAATGTTTTACATATATATATTTTTTTAAAGAACAAATTTTAAGTTGTATCTTGTGGTACTTTGTTATTAGTAGCCTTTTGCAAAAACACATCATTTGTTCCAGTTTCTTTAGTTGAATCGACAGTATGAAAAAATGTCAAAGATAATACAGTTTGACAGGCATAAAAAAAAAAAAATATTGCACCAACAAGGTGATTCACAAAGAGCTATTAGCTGGAAACTTGTCATATCTCAGCATGGTGTGCAGTGTGTCCTTAAAAAAGTGAGGAAATTGGACAAGTGGAGGACAGAAGAAATGACAGGCCTAAAAAAAACTGTCTTAAGCATATGAACAGCATACAAAAGTCATGTCCTTAAAATAGGAAAAAGTCCAGCAAAGACCTGATACAGGGCTTCTGGCCCTTCAGTTAATCCATTTTATGTTTGCTGAAGTCTCATCAGATATGGTCTCAGTGGAAGGGTGGTTGTCAAGAAGCCATTCTTAAGGAAGAAAAACAGGGGAAAAGGCTGAGGTATGCCAAATGACTCCATAAGACCTGGCAACAGGTCCTATGAAGTGATGAATCCAAATGAGAAATTTTTGGTTATCAGCATGTACAGAGGAGAGCGGTGTAACAGCGAGTGTCTACAGCCATCTGTAAAACACAGTGGAGGCTCTGTCCTGGTCTAAGGTTGTGTTTCAGGCCATCGGTTTTGGGGATTTTGTCAAAACTGATGGACTTGTGAATGCAGAAAAGTGTGGTCAGATTTTGATTCACTATGTAAAACCATCAGAAAAGCCTCTGATTGGCTTCAATTTTCAGCGTGACAATGAGCCCAAACACACTGCCAATGCAATAAAAAGTATACCTGGATGGAAAAAACACACAATGTAACACTATCAGTCATGGATTAGCCTACCCAGAGCCCGGACCTTAACATTATTGAAGCAGTGTGGATCATCTTGGCAGAAAACGGAACAAAAGGCAGCCACATCCAAATAAGAGCTTTGAATGCCCTTCAAGAAGCCCGGAGAACTATTCCTGAAGACTACTTAAAGAAATTACAAGAATGCTGTCTAAGAGAGTTTAGACTGTTCTGAAGAATAAAGGTGGCCATGCCAAATACTGACTTTCAAGCTCATTAGGCAGGGCAGGATTATGTGAGAATTTATTGGTGTCATAACACATGCCTTTTGCAGAGCTTCAGATGTCAGAGATTTCAGATTTCAGGCCAGACTTTAGTTAAAGAACTTGAACTGCTTTGAGTGATGCAGGCTCTGCAGTATGTTTGCTTCCTTCTGTACATTTTCAGTTGATTGTACATCATGCTGTTCTTTTTATTTCTGCAGACCTGCAGAGCGCTCGGGGGCAGATGTTGACATAATCCTGGCACGCCTGAAGAATGTGAAGGCCTTTGAGAGATTTCACCCCAGTTTGCTGCAGCAGATATGCCTGTGTGGATTTTACGAGTGTTTGGAGAAAGGCATCACCTGTAGGTCAAAATGAAAGCTCTGAAACTAATCTGAAGTCAGCGCAATTTGTTTCAAACAGTCTTTTTTTTTTCAGTGTTTCGGCAAGGAGATATTGGCACCAGCTGGTATGCTGTCCTCTCAGGTTCACTGGACGTAAAGGGTGTCCGAGACAATCAAGTTATCAGGTGCAACTGATATAATTTCACAAGCATTACATAAAAGCCCAGGTTAAAATGAAGGATCATGAAATAAGCAGTAATACGAATTCGAAGTACTTAGTTCTTAATCAGTCATAGTTTTGTACACAATGCTCTAAATTTGCACCCAAAGCTGAATCACTCTTTCTGTGATCTCATTCATTCATTTAACTCCACTTTTAAAGCTCCAACCAAAATTCATCACACTTGAAAAACAAAAGAATCCACATGAAACCTTAAGCCTGTTTAGAGTGTGGGAGATGGGGAACTATTACTGAACATTTGTTAACAGTGGAACTTTTCACACCTCAGCCTATTCGTCTGGGTGCTGACTGGAGTAATATATCTGCACCTTGTAGAGAGTATGGATCTGTTTACTACAAATACTCGGGAGATCTCCTTTAACCTTTCAGAGTGGTCTGATCAGTGTAGAGCATTGTTCCTCAAGCACAGTGCACAAAACTCTTTTTTTTTTTTCTTCTTTTAATAAGAGCATTAAATTTGAATTTCACAGCATTCTTGTCTAGCTGATCCTAGTATCCTAATAAAGGAATGATCTGTATAGACCTCCATGTCTGTGTGTCTCATGCAGGATGCTGTTACTATATGCACGCTGGGGACTGGAACAGCCTTTGGGGAGTCAATACTGGATAATACTCCCCGACATGCTACCATTATTACACGGGAATTCAGTGAGCTCCTACGCATTGAACAGAGGGAGTTCAGGTCACTGTGGGAGGTATGTGCCTCATTTTGCTCCATCTATACATGTAGCAGAATAGAGAAATTCTCTAGGCCATTACAGTTTGTGACACATCTCAGAGATTAACTCAAGGTAAAATTTGAAAATGTTATGGACTAAATGTGTGTGTGTAAGTTCTCTCTTTTTAAGTGGTTCTAATAAACAGAAAATTCTGACTGATTGTGATCATTTGGAGACAAAGCAGAGCCTGATCAGCTGAGTGGGTTGCTTAAAGGTGGCACGTATTGCTCTCCATTATCCTTTATTTTGTGAGTAACTGAGGGGGCTGCTTAAAGTCAGGGAACAGCCACCTGTCCCAGCCTGTTCTTGTTGCAGCTGAAATGTTAAATCTGAAAACTGTGATGACTTGAGCTGAGGGCTCGCCAGAGCGTAGGTGGTGTATAACCAGAGTGTTATACACCACCTGTGGATTAGTCAAGGTTGAGCTACGAATTTATTGATGGGCCCCTGGAGGAAAGAGCTGTCAGTTCTTTTACTGTAACCTTCTGCTACAGAGTTTTTGTGCAAGTGTTCCATGTGATGTTGCCTTCAGTGCTGAGTAGTTGGCTTATACCTTTTGACCACTAGATGGAAGCGTAGCTCTGAGTAGAAGCTCCCTTTCTAGCCTTATATTTTTCCTGACATCTTACAAGTATAATTTTGGCAGAGATTCAGTGTAAATATAAACTGAACACTAACATACGGTATTAATAAAAATAATTGCATAATTACTTGTAAAAGATGACTTTGTTGTGCAAATTAAAGACAGACATAATATTTATTGACAGCTTCAGCCAGAAAGATCTCACTCATCTTTCTGTCTCCTGCTGCTGTTGGCTGTGGGTGTCATGCTGTGTAGCAGTTCCTCTCGTCTCTCACCTCCCCCTCAACTGGGCTGGGTTCCTGAGCGAGACAGCCCATTTCCTTGGGGACCAGAGGCCGTCAGTAGGTTAAGTTATGGGCTGTGTGTCTCTTCCAGCACACTGGCCATCAGCAGCGGCGTGTGGCTGAATACTTTAATTCGGCTGTGTGTACACTGAGAATCACGTGGAAGTTCAACGAGGACACACATTTCACTTCGGCCCTGGGGCGACCTCTTCGGTTCGGTTTGTCTCAAATTAGATTTTACAGCTTATGTCTCTGGTGTTCAGATTGTCTTATCTCATTCTTGGATCTTTCTGGACTTGTTGTTATTTAATATAAAGACTCACTGCGAAGTGATGGTTAAGATGCCATTTGGTGCGTGAAGATAAACAGATATTATTATTTTTTTTTCTGCCTGCTTTTAAAAGTATTGGGTATCTATATAAGGAAAAGTTTTGCACAGTTCCAGTTCAAACTCAGGTTCAAAATCAATGTTTGTGAAGGGTGTCACACAATAGACACATTCCTTAGATAATGGCATTGAAATGCTTTCTGCTCAACATTGGTCCTCTTTGTTACTTGTATGATGGTCCATTCGAGTATTTTCTATCTAATAAATATTATAGTATATGTATTTAAATCTAAGTTCAAGACCTAGACATTTAAGCACTATTTTGCAACATCACAAATACAGCTTATAGAAACCAAATATGATCTTTTCGTTTTTGTGCAGTGCTCATTATAGTTTCAACATTTTTAAAGTTTTCATATGTAATTTAAAGATTTTTTGAGGTTTTCTCAAGGTAATTAGTATTTTTGCATAGAAAAAAACATATTGGGTGCAAATGTTTGCACTCTTTTTTGTGTTGCCCTGCAGCAGACTAATTACTTGTGCAGCTCAAAGTTGAAGCTCTCTAACGAGATATGTATTACATTGAGATGTATCCCCTCCTTGCGGTGTTTCTTTTATAGAACAGCTAAAAAAAAAAAAAGTGATAGCGATTTACAGCATTAGCATCAATACATGGATCTCCTATTGTTAGATGTGCTGAGTTGGCCAGCCTCTCCCTGAGCAGCACTGCGGTCAAAACTCACACAATCACCCTGTCGACAGATAATCATTTCTCTAGCTCCCAGCATTTTGCAGTTTGTGTTCATACAGACGGTTCACCAAAATGTTCTCCCTGGCATTCGTGCTTATTTATTCCTCCTAGTTTTACTGCAATGCTAAACAATTGCTTATGGCGTATCTTGTTACTGGTGATATCAGACTTCAGACTGTGTGTGTGCCGCTTCAGATGTGCTGTGGTGACTCTAAGTTTCCTGTGTGTCTTGATAGTTGCTTTTGCAGATAAAGCTCAGCTGCTTCACAGGGGCTTAATTTAAGCTGAATTGCATTCTGTGGTGCATGATGAATGTTGAGCTGCATGAGGGCAGTGTTCTTACTGCTTCCAGCCCCTGAAAACTGGGGGGAAAAGAAGAATACAGCTTGATTACAGCTAATGTGAGGAGATGGCAAAGGAGTGATGTTAAAGGAAATATATTACCTGCCCTAATTTGAGCCAAAGGAAGGATTTAAACAAAGCTACATGCCTCCTCCTACTCCTCTTCTCCAACACCTCCTCCCACATTGAACTGTCCTCTTGTCTTTGGCTAAGTACTCTTAGAAAATTGTGAGAACAACACTGGCCTAAAAACTTATGGATACTGTTTTTTGTATTTATGGCTGTACATTTGAATAATTCAGTATATTTTTTCTCTAGTTTTTCTTGTCTTTATTGAATTTTACACTAAATAAGAGAAAGTATAGCGAGATTTTGGTCCATACTAACACGACAGCATCGTACAGTTGCTGCAGAGTTGTCGGCTGCACATCCATGACGTGAATCCTGTTCCACCACATCCCAAAGGTGCTCTATTGATGATACTTTATTGATCCCACAATGGGAAAATTACAGTTAACAGAACACCCATCCAAGAAGACAAACAGAACAAACAGAATTGGATTGGATTGATTGAGATTGAGATCTGGTGACTGTGGAGGCGATTTGGGTGCAGTGGATTCATTGTCACATTCAAGAAACCAGTTGGAATTGATTTGAGCTTTGAGACATGGTGTGTTATCCTGCTGGAAGCAGCCATCAGAAGATGGGGACACTGTGGTCATAAAGGGATGGACATGGTCAGCAACAATACTGGTCAGCAACTAAAACTACTTAAGGGCTCAAAGTGTGCCAAGAAAATATGATCCACATCATTACATCACCAAAAAAAGCCTGAACCATTGATTCAAGGCAGGATTGAGGCACGCTTTCATGTTATTTACACCAAATTCTGACCCTGCCATCCAAATGTCACAGCAGAAATCGAGACTCATCAGATCAGGCAACGTTTTTCCAATCGTCTGTCTTCCAATTTTGGTGAGCCCTTGCAAATTTTAGCAAGGGCAAATTGTTCGTTGACACGTGTGGCAGCTGGTGTGGTCTTCTGCTGCTTCAGCCATCTCCTTCAAGGTTTAATTCGCTGTGCATTCAGAGATGCTCTACTGTATACCTTGGTTGTAATGAGTGGTTATTTGAGTTACTGTTGCCTTTGTGTCAGCTTGAAACATTTTGACCATTCTCCTCTGACCTCTGATATCAGCAAGGAATTTTGACCCAGAGAACTGCTACTCACTGGATATTTTCTCTTTTTCAGACCATTCTTGGTAAACCCTAGAGATGACTGTGTGGGAAAATCCAGGTAGATCAGCAGTTTCTGAAATACTCAGACCAGCCCGTTGTTACCAAATTTGATAGTTGCATTAAGGAGCGGTTGAACAGGTGGACCTAATAAAATATCCAGATAATATATATATTATCTCATTTGGTGTTTCGATGGTGGTGGTATTGGAGATTGGTGCCTGAAATGTCAGTGAAATACTCTTCCAGAGATGATAAATTAGGTTGAGATTTGGTAACTGTGAAAGCCATACCTTATGATTCACATCATTATGATACACCTCGAGCCATTCAGTGACCCCCCCCCCCCCCCCCCCCCCCTTGCATAGCATCAGCCACAGGATCCCCTTACTATAGCAGTCAAAGGTTCAGATTTTTCCTTTGATTTTCACCAGTCTGCACAGATATGTTTTCTACATAGAGCTGATGCTAACCGGACATTTTGCACCATATTTGTTCCTTTAAATTTTGCATGTCTTGGTGGATGACAATTACACATACTGAAGCCTGAGCACTCATGCGTGCAGTTTAATATTTATGTTCTTATGTTGAATCGTCCGACCATTGAGAGCGCCTTTCATGTAGCTCGGCACGTGACAGAAGCTGGATTCTGTCCGTGTTCTGTTTGTTTTACACAGCAGACATGAGCCAAGCTCAGCATACACAGGGAGGCTGACTGAAGCTTAGATGGCCTGGTCATCAACTTGTTTCCTGCTTCCGATGGCCACCGTGATTGAAACAACACAATTGTAATTTGTGCTTATAGGGTGGCAAGGCGGCTCTATTACAATCACATCAGCCTGCAGACAGCCTGGCTTTGTTATATTCTGCCACATCTGACAGAGCAGTTTTGTAGGGATATATATAGTTCGCATATATTCCTTATATATTTTGTGTGTTTTCATGCTTGAGGCATGTGTGTTAGTCACTGAACCTTGGTGGAAGGTTGATATGTCAGTATTATCAGCCTATAGAAGCAACTGGGTGGGCAGCCTGTGGACAAAAGTGATGAATAGGAAGTGACAGGGATGCAACATTCCCTCTAGTATCTGAAGACTGGGTAAAGGGGAGGTTGGAAAAATGAGGCCACATATATCCCCTGATAGTGAGTGGTCAGTGAATATGTGCAATGAAAGAAAAGAAGGATTGTATTAAAATCGTATTATTACCTCATCTCCGCTCTGAGTTGTTACATTGTCACGAGCCTCCTCTAAAATAAAACAGGACCCATGAAGCTGCAGCTGCCCTTTATAATTATTTTCAGACAGACTAGCAGTCTGTCTGAAAATAATGGATGGATGGAAAATAATGGATGAACCCTGCTGACCCTGCATCCATGCCATAATCCAGGTGCTGTCATTCATGTTTGTTGTGAAATTTGGAAATCATCCATCTTTTTATCCAGCTATTGCTAATCATAAATAACATTTGTCTGTTATTGTTATCTGTTTCACACTGTGGTTTCCTTGAAGAGCCACTTTATACCCTCACATCTATGATAACGCTGCCACCATGGCTGTAAACTTTTTGAGGTGTTTACTTTTGAAATTCAATCCTCAGCATGACTTAAAATCTTTCACAGGAATTATTTCAGTTCAGTTCTCAGCCACATTACTGTGAGGCAGAGAAATGTAACCAGTAGCCAAGAGCTCAGTTGAACCTTCAAGTTAAAGCACATAGTCATACAGATCAAATTTGTGACATCAGGGAAATGGCATATCTTCTTCTTCCACAGTCTTGAGAAGCCACAAAATATAATTTAGGCTAGTGCCTGTACAGTACAAGCCTGTATTTATTCAAATTCAAGATGACAATTGTCAAATCAAAATATGATTTCATTTGCAGGATTTTCCTGAAGTTGTTGCTGCAGCTAAACCCCTTTTGTTCTCTCGGTCAGATGTGACAGGCTGTCAGATTGGATGGTGATTCGGTGACACACACCTACACCTGATCGGTCTGTGTTTCAGCACATTCTCACATTTTAATCCACTCTTTTTCTATATCATATTTCAATGTCTATAAACTGGATGACTATTTATTTCATATTGACGTATTTTGAGAAATTAGGATATAAGTGACAAAATACTTTAGGAAAATAAAGTGACTCAATTGTTCTCGATGGATTAGGAGAGATAAAACGTGTAATGTAGCACCTCCTCACCTGTGGAAAGCTAAAAGCCTTCAAATTTAGTTTTACAGTCAATACAGCAGCAAAGGGCTAAGCTTTTAGGAAACATTTTCAGTTTATTAGTTTAGTTAAACATTTTCGAGAACATATTTTTAAATTCAAATTATTGCTTTTAATTAAACTCTTAAAGAGCTAATATCCCCCACACCCTCAGCATTCACAATATGAAACAATGCCAAAGAATACAATAACAAAACAAAGAGAAAGCTAAATCTCAAACTACTGAAACAAATATCACATCAGTTAATAATTAAAATATTTTTTAAAATGAAGCAAAGATCCATTAGGCAACACTTGGTCTAGGATTTTGCTTTCTAACTTCTTTTCATTTCTATTTTTTTCAACTTTGCTGATGATATACTCTTACGTATACATTCACTGGCCATGTCACCTTGCTTCATTAGTTACTAGGGTGGGCCCTCTTTTGCCTTCAGAACTGCTGTAATTTTTCGTAGCATAGATTCAACAAGCTGGAAACATTCTTCAGAGACTTTGCTCCATATTTACATCACACAGTTGCAACATCCACGGTGCGACTCCCCCATTCCACCAGATCCCAAAGGCGCTCTACTCGATTGAGATCTGGTGACTATGGAGGCCATTTGAATGAACTCAAGAAACCAGTTTGAGATAATTTGATCTTTGCAACATGGCATGTTATCCTGCTGAAAGCATCCATCAGAAGATGGGTACATTGTCATAAAGGGATGGACACGGTCAGCAACAATACTCAGGTAAGCTGTGGCATTTAAACAATGCTTAGTCAGTACTAAGAGGCCCAAATTGTGCCAGAAAGTACCCCCCACACCATTACACCACCACCAGCACCTAATTTTGGTGAGCCCGTGTGAATTGTAGCCTCAGTTCCCTGTTCAAAGCTGACAGGAATGGCACCTAATTTGGTTTTTTGCTGCTGTAGTACATGCGTTTCAAGGTTCAACGTTTTGTGCATTGTGCATATTTGGGTTAACAAGAAGTTGAACAGGTGTATTTAATAAAGTGAGTACTTGCAGTGTGAATAATTTCTTGGTTTTAAAAATGACCTCAGTGTCTAATATAGCTGTCTTGTGGCTCTGATTAATAACAAGGTCAAAGACACTAGAAATGGCAGTGTGTATGTTTTTAGGGTTGAATGCACAAAGGATAATGAATAAAATTTAAATCTTTATAAATCTATAAAATTTATAAATATCAAGCTGGTATTGGGTTGTTTTGGTTAAGTTCCACCAACTCTCCACAACTCATATTTTAGTGTCTTTAGCGTTTAATAAGAAACACGTAAGTTCTGGAAATACAGTAAACAACTCCTTAACTGTCAAATCACACATTTTTAATGTCATATATTAGAAAACCATAACAAGCCAGGATACAAAAATGCAGTGTGTTAACTCTGCATAAAGCTGCTGTTTTATGAGACAGCAAAGCTGCCTTATTTAAGAACTAATTTATATTCATACTTTTTTTCAATTTCTGTGGAAAATGCATTAAACTGGAAACACAGAACTATTTTAAATTTAGTATTCCAATTAATTTCTTTATAGCTCAGTTGTCTATGCAACTCAGTCAGTGTGCCCTACCTATGTATTTTTAATTAAATCAAGTTTCTCCCTGAAGAGTTTTAAGTTAGCAGAAACACACCCCCTGGTATAACATGTTTTTAATATTCCTGATTATTAGTCTTTACGTCCTGTGTGTGACTGGCCTCACTTTTCTTTAGCTCTTGCTTTTTGAAGGTGGTCAGTCTGAAAATGAGCAATGAATCAGTATTGTGTGAATAGATAAGCTTGAGCTTGTGACACAGAGAGAGAGAGAGAGAGAGAGAGAGAGAGAGAGAGAGAGAGAGAGAGAGAGAGAGAGAGAGAGGGAGAGAGAGAGAGAGAGAGAGAGAGAGAGGGAGAGACTGAGATTGAGCATGCTCTCCTGTGTGCTCAGTGACTGGAGTTGAGTAATCACCTAGCAACTGCTGCTCAGAAGAAGTCAGCAGCTGACTGGCACACTGCTGAGCTCTCAGGCTGACACGGTCTGTTCGCACTGCTCTGAGATCAGTTTGAAGGCGTTGCTGGATCCTGCTGCACCATGCTGATTGTGACCTGTGACTAGCACGACACTCTGGAAATCTTAGAATCGGACGTACGTGCTTGGATGTGTCAACATCTGGATTAAGAGAGTGTGCAGAAGCTTTCAGTCATTAACTACAGTAGCAGGCTGCATGGGACGCTGGTAGCATCTTTAGGTAATATTTGCAAAACTTTCAAATTTGTTGCATTATAAACACTATAAAGAATTTGTGGAAATGAAAAATGTTTGATAGAAATTTGTGCAGAATTGTTCTTGCAGCTGCTGCAGGATAATTACCATGTAATTACCAGGGCAAATTTAGAATTATCAGGGTAACCTGAATTCGCATTTTAAATGTCAAAAGTTGAAATTTTGTTTTTTCACTCTTACCATATTGTTTGAATTTAGCTTGATTATGGGAGAAAATCTCTTATTGCAGGAGTGAAGCTCTTGGGAGGGTCTTCCCCAAATTGTTTTCCTTTAACTCAAAGCGTCCCTATAAATATTCAGAATAATTATTGAATATTTTAAGAACAGTTTGTACTATGTTTGCTTATGCAATCTGTTGTAAATTGCTCAAAATACAGGCGTGCATTCATGCATGGTGATGCTCACAATGCAGTAATGTACTCAAGTGTGAAAAACAGTGGAGGAACTTGAACTGAGAATGCACTGAGATGACTCGGTTAATAGCATCACTGATCTCCTGTTATGACATAGATAAGACAAAACTTACCTGTCATCGCTTTAAAGTATATCAACTGCGTGCATCTGATGCAAAATGTACAACTTTCACTCCACTGTGATTATTTTTTTCTATTGTTTAAGGCACATGGAAAAACATAAAATGACATTATCATTAGAGGACAATGTTCAGAGATGTATAAGAGCCCTTCTGGGCTTATTCATTTGAACTTTCAGATGCCGCAATACTCCCAGCTAACTGGACACTTTCAGCATTACGTGGCTGGCCTGTCAGTGTGAGCACTTTTTGGATAAATCCTAGCTACCAAATTAAGATGAGCAACTGCAAATCAGAATTTTGGCTCTTTAAAAGAAAGTCAGATGTGCACTAAAAAAGAATAAAGCTAAGACTAGATTCTTACTGTACAACAAACAAGCAAACAATCATTGACGCTGGAGACTACACTTTGCAATAAATAAAACTGATGATCCTTTCTTTGTCAGTTAAGTGACTACTTTTAGAAACTATGAAGTAAAATTAGTTAAATCTCTTAGTTGATAAACAACTACTTTACATATGCTTCAAAATTTATAGATTGTATTCTGTAATCTGTGGCATCGCTCAGAAGTAAAAGATTAATTTTCCAGTTTAAGTGTGCTCAATTTTTTATCCTCCCACACAAAATAAAGCAGGAGGATATTGTTGTCATACAGTCCGTCTTCCCGTCCTTGCTGTTGTGGGTTTTCTGTTAGAAACTGGGGATGTAATTTTATCCTGACTTCTACATTTATTTTATATTTTTATTAATCCTGGGAGGATATGTCTATCAGTGATGGGTCTTGTTATTCTTTATGCTCTGAAGGTGGAAAGACGACTACAGACATTTTACATTTAAATCTTTTTGTCTTCATATAGAATTTGCATACATTGTAAAAACATTGCTGTATTATTCATAATTCTTTAAGCTTTGTCTACTGTTCTTGGTTCAACTTTGAAGATAATACTTCAAATGAGGAAATTCATGTTCTTAAAGCCAGGTTTATACCTCTTTTCTACTTCAGGTTGCCAAGGGGATCTTTTTAAGCTGCTCTTTGAATTGAATGCTTTAGATCTATTATCTATCTGCAATTCTGCTTTTATTACAAGCTTTTGAATGTGATCTGATTTAGACTCCTACAATGACTCCCATTCTCATTGCAATTTGTGAAATATTCATGGAATATAGTGTGTTTTTGTTTATGCACAGCGGTACAAACCGCCCTGTTTATCACAAGTGTCATAATGACTTTGAAAGTAACGTATTTCAACTGGAAAGACGTTTTGTGCCTGTACCAAATATTTTATTTTGAGACCGTGAAAACAAATGAAACTTTCTACCAAATATGGCTTTACCTAAATCAAGATGTTCTAACTCTAAGTAGTTTTGGTGCCTAAACCTCACTTAAATGTGAGTGAGAATGAAATGTAAGTGTAGAAATAAATAGACCCCCCCCCCCCCCCCCCCCACACACACACACACACACACACACACACACACCCACACACTTGGATGAAAGTCCTATTACACCACTACCCACCCTCTTGCCTCCTCAAGTGGACTTTGTTGCTCTTTTCAGCTGGAATTGGTAAAGTATATGTGATTGATTTTTATGTCCAAAACTGAAAATATTTGTGCCCATGAACCTGAAATAATTGATTACATTTCATGAGTTGGTCTGATTTAGTATCACTTTAAACAGCATCATTCTTAGTCTTGAAATATTTGTAAAACTGCTAATCTGCTTGAAGCAAAAGTTCATTCATTTATTGATGGAAATAAGACAGTCATTCATTTGGATACAAGATTGAATCTAAAATTGTAGGCTGACTAACTCTGTGCTTGCTGTATTAATGATAAACCTTGGGGGATCATTTGATTTGCATATCTTATTTGGTCTTTCTAATCGATGCGTTACACACTCTACACAATCCGAAACAGCACAAATACAAGCGTGGACCTTATTTGATGAGCTGCCTGTGAGTTCTAGTATAGACTCCATATTAACAACTATGAAAATGACATGATTGTTGTTGATGCCAGATGGGCTAGTCTGAGAATTTCAGAAACTGTTGATCTACTGGGATTTTTCCACACAACCATATCTAGGATTTACAGAGAATGGTCTCAAGCTCACCTAAACTGGACAACAGAAGACCGGATAATTGGAAAAACGTTGCCTGGTCTGATGAGTTTTGATTTCTGCTGCAACATTTGGATGGCAGGATCATAATTTGATGTAAACAGCATGTGAAAGCATGCATCCATCCTCCCTTGTATTGATGGTTTAGGCTGGTGGTGGCGGTGTAATGCTGTATGGTCCCCTTAGTGTCAATTGAGCATCATTTAAACACCACAGCCTACCTGAGTATTGTTACTGGCCATGTCCATCCCATCCAAGCAACTGTATGATGCTGTCATGTCAGTAGGGACCAAAAGCTCTGAGGAATGTTTCCAGCAGTTTGTTGAATCAGTGCCACAAAGAATTAAAGCAGTGTTTATGGAAAAAAGGAGGCCCAACCCTGTACAAGCAAGGTGTACCTAATAAAGAGTCCTGTGAGTGTAAACTACAGAGAAATAGCAGATGCAATTGCTGTTTTATTGTGACATAAATATTTGAACCAGCATTTCAAAGGAATAACCCAGGCACATTTAGACATCTTAATAAATAAGCCTCATAAATTATTAAGTTGGGATGTCAGAAATGACTTTTGTGGCTTATTAAATTGATAACTTATCATTATGACTTATCAAATTAATTGTACTATAGCTGCAGTTTTAACCTTTCTGGTTGATGTGCGAGCTGATTTGATGCTCTAATAATCTTCTAATCTGGATGAAAGTGATAAAGGCCAGTGAGTGAATAATCAGACTGATTCATTTAAGTTAAGCAGCAGTTTGACATTTCAGGAAATGAGCCTAAATGAGACTGTTGCCTCTCTAATGTCTGGCTTGAAAATGCGAATTTTCTTCCAGCAGACACACATTAGATTGTTGTATCGTGTGTGTTTTACTTATAAGAAAGAATGTAAAAAATATCCTGAGAGAAAGTAATAATAAATATCAATGTTCATAGATTTAAAAAAAAAAAACACACACATCATAATGGATATGTAAATGTTTTACTAGCCATCTAAAACTGAAATCCTAATTATATTGTGAAACTAATGATAAGTACTGCTGAACATGTTTTTTTTTTTTAAATGCCTTAAAATATTTTATTATTACCTGCCTGCTAATTTTAAAATAAAAGATAAACAACATTTTTATACAAAAGGTAAGACAGTCAGTCTTGACAGAGCAGATTAGCGTGAACTGGTATTAAAACAATTCCCTACAGAAAATATTGTGTTGTGTGTCACAAGAGTCAGAGACTCTTATTACAAATAAAATCAAACTGATTGCTTTTTACACACTCCCATCCCGTTTGTTGGATTCAGTCCCTCAGGGAGCGGGGCTTTATTGGCTCAGAGGGATTGAGTTCATTTGTTCATGTGTGCCTCAGTTTAAGTGCTCCTCCCTAATCCTAAATCCTTTAATTGTCAGCTGAGACTGATAGAACTGGTGGACCCCGACTGAATCAGTGCTTTTGCATTTATTAATTAATAATGAAATCTGTTGCACAAACACTCTACAGCAGGCACCTTATCAAACTCGGAGCTTGGTGAAGACCTCATATCTTTTAGTATCTTGGTGAGCAACAAGCCAGTTCTCATTTTGAAACCTGAGGTCACTGAAGTATATCCAAAAGGCTTGAGGGAAAGGGCTATGTGCCACTGAGGGGGTCACTTAAGTGATTAACTGACTTCAGAGTGTAGAATTGAGTTTAAAGCATGACCTCTGAGTATGCTGCCATCAAGGGAACAAAGGGCTTGACTTCATTCAGTCTCCACTGACCAGAAGCTAGGACGGTAGGGAGAATTGGTCTGGCACTAAGTGGTCCTCAATCAGCTTTTTATTGACCTACAATTCAGTTGCTGCAGCACATAATCAGTTTTTGTTTGCCTTTTACTCCATATTAATCTTGAGCTGCCAATCTACTTGTCAAATTCCTGTTTAGAAAATACAATTTTAACATTCAGCTGTGTTAGAGTGACATATATACATAGACTCTATTTTTGGCAGCAGCTTTGGGGGGGTGTTGAGTTGTGTGTGTGCACAGGAAATAAGAAAATGAGTTATACTGTTAAAAAAAAAAGTGTTCCATGAGAAATATAATTTTATTAGCTACACCTTGTTAGTACCCCCGCCTCCTTCAGAACTGCCTTAAATATTTTGTGGCATATATTCAAGAAGGTACCAGAAAGATTACTCAGAGATTTTGGTCCATAATGACACTACACATCACACAGAGTTGTCGGCTGCACATCCGTGATGCATCCCAAAGGTGCTCTATTAGATTGAGATCTCATGACTGTGGAGGCCATTTGAGTACAATGAACTCATTGTCATGTTCAAGAAAGCAGTTTGAGAGGATTTGCTCTTTGTGATTGGTGCATTATCTTGCTGGAAGCAGCAATTAGAAGATGGGTACACTGTAGTCAGCAACAATACTTGGGTAGACTGTGGTATTTAAGCCGTGCTCAGTTGATTCTAAGGGACCTAATGTGTCCCACAAAAAATATCCCACACACAATTACACCACCACCAGCCTGAACCACTGA
The DNA here is from genome assembly GCF_007364275.1 of Archocentrus centrarchus. Classification (NCBI taxonomy): domain Eukaryota; kingdom Metazoa; phylum Chordata; class Actinopteri; order Cichliformes; family Cichlidae; genus Archocentrus; species Archocentrus centrarchus. The sequence goes on from NC_044366.1 coordinate 18,161,194, forward strand.
TACAAGGCCTTACCTTACCCTTAGTTATGCTGCTATAGACCTAGGCTGCTGGGTGCACTGATGATATTTCTTTTCATTCACCTCTTTTTACTCTGTTTATACACCCCTCTGCATTTAATCATTAGTTATTATTAATCTCTGGCTCTCTTCCTTAGTGTGTCTTTTGTCCTGCCTCTCTCCCCTCACCCCCAACCAGTTGTGGCAGATGACTGCCCCTCCCTGAGACTGGTTCTGCCAGAGGTTTCTTCATGTTAAAAGGGAGTTTTTCCTTTCCACTGTCACCAAGTGCTTGCTAATAGGGGGTTATTTTGACTGTTGGGTTTTCTCTGTAATTATTGTATTTTATTATTGTATAGTCTTTACCTTACAATATAAAAAGCACCTGTTCTTAGCTGATACGAGTGGCACCTGGAGTGGTCTTCTGCTGTGCTTTCAGGGATGCTCTTTGCATACCTTGGTCGTAACCAGTGGGTATTTGAGTTCCTGTTGCCTTCCTATCAGCTCAAAGCAGTTTGGCTATTCTTCTCTCACCACCCAGAGAACTACTGCTCACTGGATATTTGCTCTTTTTCAGACCATTCTCTGTAAATCCTAGAGATTATTGCGCGGGAAAATCCCAGGAAATCAGCAGTTTCTGAAATACTCAGAGCACCTCGTCTGCTACTAACAGCCATGCAACATTTAAAGCCACTTAAATTACCTTTCTTCTCCATTCTGATGCACAATTTGAACTTCAGCAGGTCATCTTGACCATGTCTGCATGCCTAAATGCATTGATCTGCTTCTATGTGATTGGCTAATTAGATATTTGAATTAATGCGTAGTTGATAGGTTTACCCAATAAAGTTGCTGGTGAGCATATATTATTAAAAGCTGGTTGTTTTTATCATCTATAGTAGGCTGAGTTTACAACCACAGCTGACTGCACACAACTTGCACAGCAATACACTGCTGGGAAAACAGTATTATTTTAAAAACAACAGAAATAATTTGGAGTTAAATGGTAAAGCGGGTATGCTTTGGACAGGTGATCATTTTTTTGTATTTTTTTTTCAATTTGGAAAAAAAAATGTGTATCATTGGTTTTAGTTGGAATTGCCTCTTGGTGCTCCAACATCATAAACATTGCAATTATGAGTGCAGTACGATGTTCATTATGTAATATCTGTGCTGCTCCAGGGCAGCACAGATATGAGGAAAGTACAGTTGTAGAGTCTCGCTGTGCTTGTTCTATGACTCTCTATATTTTATTAATAGACAAACACTTGCTGGCAAAAATAAATATGCAACATAAGTGTTTGTATGAGATTTTCCACTATTTTTGATAATTATTCACTGAACGCTTCTTACATTCAGGACTAATAAGGATGAAATATCATCAGACACCCGAAATGCTCATTGACCTTTTTTTTTTTTTATCCACACAGCCTAGAGACAAGTGATGACAGCGGGTGATTTCTGTCCCTCTGGTGCTGCCTTTGTTAGACAGCACATTAATGAGAAGCAGAGATGGGAAATGCTGGAAAAAAGGGAGATAGAGAACATGCAAACTAAGGCATTTCAGAAGTATGGATGTTTGATTACTAGAGTGATTCCTTTTCATCTAAAGGAGACAGATTTAGGTATTTTCCCGTTATTGTGAACTTTTTGCTGCTACGGTTCATCAGGCACCTTGACAAGTCAGAAGTGGCTGTAATAAGAGTATATTTTAATTTAATTTTAAATGTAATCATGATAGATTGGCTACACCATCTCTTCTTCTCAAATACGTTACTGTATTAATCTGCTGCAGTGGAAGGTGATACAGTACAGTTTTAGCTACATAACTGCACAGATGACAGTCTCTATTGTTTCATCGCACTCCTTTGGCCATCCATCCATATAGTTTCTTAATCATTTATTAACCCTACGATAGCTGGGAGTCTGCCTCAGCTATCATAGGGCAAAAGGCAGGGTACACCCTGGACAGGGCTAACAAGGGCATCTTTGGCCTAAACTAAAATATTTAATATCCACAGTTATTCATGGATATATTTGGCGGCTTATGGCTATGCAAACCTGAGCATGCCCGAGGATAAGCATTCTTGGCCCTGGTTAGCACATGGGTTGGAATCTGCCTGGGAATACCAGGTGATGTAAGCTTGGACTACATGGTAGTGTGGTGGTTAGCACCATCACCTCACAGCTGGGTTCAAATCCACCGGCCGGTTGGGGCCTTTCTGTGTGGAGTTTTCGTATTATCCTTGCATCTGCGTGGGCTCTCTCCAGGTGCTCTGGCTTCCTCTGGGTTGGCCCTGTGAGAGACTGAAAGCCTGTCCAGTGTGTTCCCCACCTCTTGTCCTATGACAGCTCCAGCCTAACCGCGACCCTAAATTGGGTAAGCAGAAGAAAATGGATGGCTTGATCCCTTTAGACTGTTCTGTAACACCACCTTGAGATGCACAAGTTTTAAGCAGATTGTCCTGGCACCTTCTGAAAGGAGTATCATAAAATATGGCTCCCATTTTCATATTTCCCACAGGCTGAATTGCAGTCACTTTGATGATTCACTAACACGTACTTGAGGGTTGTCATTTGGCCACGAATCCACATCAGTTTATGACAGAAACCTGCTTACTCATTATTTAGCCATAGCTTATGTCATGCATATTTTTACAATGGTAGATGCTCATCTTAATCATGGCCAGTGTACATATGGTACAAATAATCTTTGTGAGCCAAAAGTTCAGGCTTCAGATGGCTCTAAATGCTCCATTTCATATGTTTGATATGGCAGGGGTATTCCTAATAAGGCCATCTGAGGCTAACACCTCTGGCTGTGAGCGCGGCCAATCAAAAGAAAGTTGACTTAAGGAGGGAGGGGGGAGGTAAAACACTTTGTTTCAGATAGTGGATGTGCTGGGGGACAGCTTTAAGATCCACTGTAAGATAAATAAGAATGATTTTGAAAAAATAATAGTAAATCATGCCAAGTTCCTCTAGTGCTCCAGAATACAGTGAAAATGAGCATAGGTACACATTAAAGCTCCAATGTGCCTAATTCCTGTTAGCACAGAGGAAACCCGTTTATGTTTTGTGTAATTTATTTTAGAGTGACTATTTTCTTGCTGCTTATTAATGACTATAACTGATATGCACTTGTGTTTATTTTTATAGAAATATCATCACTGCATGGCTGGACTACTTGCCCCACCCTATGGTGTGATGGAAAGCAGTTGTAATGCTGACAGTAAGTAGCCTCATTTGGACATGACAACTGTATATTTCATTCCTAACTTTGTTGGAGTTATTATACAGGACAGGCTGTGATTTTGAGCCATTTACTGAACTTTAAATCAAATTTGTCCCAACATTCAGCTGTAAACTGTCACAGTGCAGATGCTCCTACACTTGCATTAGCTCTTGCAGAAGCTTGTGCAGATGGTTGTGTAGATAGTATTAAAAGCTTGTGCATTTGTATTATTTTCAGCAGCTTTGACTTTTTTAAAATGGGTACTTTTTTTGATATTTTTGTAGTACACAATGTAGAGCGATGGGAAATTTGGAGAAAAGGAGTTGGGGAATGATATGCATTTGTGCTTCCGAATTGCTCGACTGTCGTGCTGTCCTCATGCTGATTCAGTTCACATCAGTGTTAGTATGCCGATTGTCTTCAGTTTATCAAGATGAAGAACTTCTTCGTTTTACAGTAAATGGCTCCTAACCAATTTTTCTTCTCATACTAATATAGATAATCTAATATTGTATTTTTGTGTGCCTATAGCCATTATTGTTGGAACCTTCCTCTGGCGTTGTGTTGAAGCTGATACTATCATTTCTGCTTTTCTGTTGCAACCTAACTTGATATTGACTTAGCTTTGCTCAAACAGACCACTTAACTTGCTTCAGAGTCATGTACCATTAAAATTGATGAACAGCAGTCCATAAATCCATAGTCTGCTGGTTTACCAATACTGGAATCACTGTATATTTATATGTATTTTTAATGATAGGCTATAAAATGACAAACATATTTTAAAGAAAATGCTTTACATTGTTTTTTTTTTGTTTTTTTTAAGAACTCCTAACATCAAACTTATGTCCCCTGAAGCTATGATTTGATTAACTGCTGTAGCTGTTTCAGCTGCTGTTAAAAGTGGATGAGCCTTCTTCAGTTTTCATCACTGCTGCATGCTTTGGTGCAGCACTATAAGAGCTGCGTTTTGAGTATTTTTACAGTATACACTGTACTGAGGGAGTACTGAGGCATTTACACTATGCATCCATGCATAGTGTAAATGCCTCAGTACTCCCTCAGTACAGTGTATACTATGCATGGATGCAGAAAGACAGAAGTCACACAAGCATCAGCGGCCTGAGGCTGACGCACCCTCCTCTACAGCAGCTTAGTGGCTTTGTAACGGTCACGGCAAATCAAATGAATTAAACATGTTTTAAACCATTTTCTTACAGTGTGCTTTTACAGCACTCTGTTGTTAACAGGTCAGCATTGTTTCTTTCCCTCTAGTCATGCAGTCAGTACCACTCCACCTAAGCGCACATTAGTTTGTCCACTACAAACCAGGCAAATGTCCAACATTTGGTTTAACATTCACTCGCATAATTTACTCCGTGGTGTGACAGTTAAGTGAATGGACAGCTTTACAAGAAAACAAATAATGGGCAGTTGTGTTAATTTCTGTAAACATGCACAAATTCTATACAGACACATAACATGAATAGAATTCATTCTAAAACTTTGCAAGGATGCCTCTCTCCTGCTGAAGCTTTCAATAAAATGCAGAAATCCTCCAGGCTGAATCGCATACAGTAGGTTATATAATCAGTTTGTGTTTTCAGTGTTTTTCAGAAACTCTTGTGGTGAGTCGAACTTGGAGCAAATTAAACTATTTTTTAAGGAATAATATTAAACAGAAACCATCGTGTCAACTGTCAGAGCAACTTTGTTTTTCACAAAAGAATAGATTTTTTTTCCCCTGCAGATATTTGTTAGTGAGCAGCCTTATCTGATTATGCTGTTTGTCCTAAAGGAGAACAGTACAATGCAACCTTAAAGCTCCTATTTATTTTATCAAGTTCATTTTGTTGAACTGGGGATATCTCAGCTGTCATAGGGTGAGAGGCAGGGTACAGGGTGTTCTAATGCTAATTAACACAAATATCTAATCAACCTCAGTGCATTCAAGCATGTGGTCATGCAGGCATTTAGGTATCTAGACATGGTCAAAACAACCTGCTGAAGTTCAAACCCAGCATCAGAATGAGGAAGAAATGTGATTTAAGTGAGTTTGAACTTGGCATGGTTGTTGGTGCCAGATGGGCTGCTCTGAGTGTTTCGGAAACTGCTTACCTACTGGGATATTCTTGCACAACCTACCCTACTGGTTTACAGTGAATGGTCCAAAAAAAGAGAAAATATCCAGTGAGCAGCAGGTCTCTGGGTGAAAATATCTCGTTGAGACCAAAGATCAGAGGAGAATGGCCAGAATGCTTCAAGCTGATAGAAAGGCAACAGTAACTCAAAGAATTTTTATAACCGATGTATGCAGAAGAGCATCTCTGAATACAAAACACATTGAACCTAGAAGCAGTTCGGGTACAGCAGCAGCAGACCACATCAGGTGCCACTCCTGTCAGGTAAGAACAGGAAACTGAGCCTACAATTCACATGTGCTCACCAAAATTTGACAATCAAAGACTGGTCTGATGGGACTTGATTTCTGCTGTTACATGCAGACAGTATCGTCAAAATTTGGCACAAACAACATGAAGCGTGACTCCATCCTGCCTTGTTCAGGTTGGTGGTGATGGTGTGATGTGGTGTGATGTGGTTTACCAGCCTTACAAAATATTTATATTTTGTAATGCTGGTTCTGATAGAAAGGTGTCTGAATACACAGTGCATTGCAGTTTGTTGTGTATGGGGCTACATAGCTGCAGACCAGTCAGGATGCCCATGCGGTCCCCTATCCACTGGTGAAAGCATCAACAATGGACATGTGAGTATGAGAACTGGACCACAGAGCAATGGAAGAAGGTGACTTGATCTGATGAATCATATTTTCTTTTACATCATGTTGGTGGCCTGTTGCGTACGTGTCACTTACCTGGGCACTATGGGAAGAAGTCAAGGTGGCGGAGGCTGTGTGATGGTTTCTGAAATGTTCTGCTGGGAAACCTGCTGGTCCTGCTATCCATGTAGGTCTTACTTTGACATGTACCTCATTGCAGACCAAGTACACCCTTTTATGGAAACAGTATTCCCTGATGGGTGTGGCCTCTTTCAGTAGGATAATGCACTCTGCCACAAAGCAAAAATGGTTCAGGAATGCTTTAAAGAGCACAACAAGTTTGAGGTGTTGAATTGGCCTCATCTGTGGGATTTGTTGGACAAACAAGTCCGTTCCATGGAGGTCCCACCTCAAAACTTACAAGACTTGAAGAATCTATCTATTTGATTTAGAAATGCAAAAGGCACATGTAGAGTACATGTGATGCTTTTCTTTTAATTTGATTTAAAATGTGTTTTTAAGGAGTAATTGTGCTTTCTTTAATGGTAAATCAGATTCTCCAGTACAACTTTTTGTTCATGCGTCTTAATACCAAGACTTACAATTTTTTTCAGGTACATGCATATACACTGATGCATACTTTTAGCAGACATCTGAGTGATTATGCTATTTTTTCTCTCCTGCTTCACAGACCCTTCAGCACTTTTTTTTAACACACATCCTCTGCTTTTTCCGCCAGGGATGCCTGACAAAGAAAACATAAGCAACAACTCATTTGCTGTTTCCAGACCTCTGAACAAGGTAATTCCTCGGATGCTAACATGTCAACTATTTAGTATGAGACTTACAAGATTTTAGCTAATGTAGTGTTAGCACGTGTGATGAAAAACAGACAAAGCTTGCTCCTTGGCCTTGTTCCCAGCTAGATGAAAACTGAAAGTTTGGGAACAAGCTAAACTTCAGCTATAACTGAACGAGATATGAGGATGCAACAGCATCCTGTGCTGTTGCCCACCTCGTCAATAGGGTATAGAAATAAGTGTGGAAGTTTGTTTAAAGTTGGTCTAAATATAAACACAGTGACTGGAGTTCTCATCTCCATCCAGAACAGTTCCTGTCCCCTCTCCCACTGTCATTTCCTGACCACTGAGTTGATAACGCAGCACTACAGCAGATTTATGGAGCTGTGTGCTTTGTTCCATTATGAAGTTCAGTCAAAACACAATTGCTGTCTTACATAAAAAGAGCAATCCAAAGCTTGCATTCTTGTTATGCAACCAACAAAGACCGAATTAATTTACTTTAGCATATATAAATAAGCCCAGTTTCTTCGGCAACTGAGTGGACTAATGTCTTGTAAATAAATGATGAGGCTTTAAAGCTTTCACATAAATGCATAAATGCGCTGCTCTCTGAAGCATTCAAAATGCATTTTAAATGTCAAAGTCCTGCAGCCCACCCTGTGGCCTAATCTGGAAAAATAAAAACAAACAAAAAAAACCAGCACTTACATACGGTAATGCACAGTATCTGTGTCCCATTAAAGCCACTGAATGCATCAGTCAAGACTCTGGTAACTGAGCATTATAGAAGGAAATAAAAATTACATTTGAAGGCAATAAAAACATAACGTCAGCTATGAGTCATGCAGTAGCAGTGAGGAAGGAATCCTGTGGACCACAGTGAGAGGAAAAACAACTGACCGGACTCGTCTGTCTGACACATTGTTTTTGCCCTGATGTCTTTTAAAGCCAATTACAGGACCCCTTTTTTCTTTTTTTCTTCAGTGAACCTTCAATTTCACCCACTTTTTGTGAGCGTCAATGTAATGTCATCAGTAGAACCTCATTAGAGTTTCATTGTCATGCATGAAGCACTTTATTTCACCTCCTCTCATTTTTTTGTTTCACTTTATTTTGCAGAAGTCATTCATTGACAGTCCAGCCAAACCCCACCCTAAATGCTTTTCTCAGGTAGTAAACACAATCACTGTAGGATTCCACTGTACTCAGCAGGACTCCACTGTTGACTGAGATTTAACTTAAATTCTACCTGGCAGGTCCCCTCTGAGAAGATTCTCCACGCGGGGAAGATTCTCCGTAACGCCATCCTCTCCAGGGCGCCTCACATGATCAGAGACAGAAAGTACCATTTGAAGACGTACAGGTTAGTTGGCACCCTTTGTCTTTTAATGGAAACACACAAACAAAAATGTATTTTATTCTATTTTAATCACTCGGAAAGAGCAATGATAGTTTGTTGAAAAACATGAAGGAATTATGCCAGTATCCAATATCACCAAACTGGGATGTGTATGATGGACTCTGGACAGTGTCAGCTGGGTTAGTCTAATGTTCTGCCTGAGTAGAGTGTGCAGGAGGCAGAGGAGGAGGGTGCAAATCTGACAGATATTGTACAGAGGAGCTTCACCAGGTAATGTCTAGAAAAGTTCAGGGCTGCAGGGTGCATGTATGAAAACGCTTTATGATAGAATCTCATAACTCTCATCTGCATGCTTGTGTTTTTAGTCTAAAAAAATTAAGAATATGGGTTGTAGTGGTTTGCACTGTTGCCTCACAACAAGAGGGTTCCTTGTTTGAACCCATTGGCTGGCTGGGGCCCTCTCTGTGTGAGTTTGCATGTTCCCCCTGCAGCTGCGTGGGTTCACACCCAGTACTCCGGCTTCCTCCCACAGTCCCACAGTCATTTGGTGATTGTTCATAAAACACAAAACAAAAAGCAAATCAAAATCCCATTTCTGACCTGCTCAGGCTTGTATAAGCGCTCATATGCATTTGTCTTTCCCAGGCAGTGTTGCGTGGGCACAGAACTGGTTGACTGGCAAATGCAGCAGAGCTCGTGCGTCCACTCTCGTATTCAGGCTGTAGGCATGTGGCAGGTGCTGCTGGAAGAAGGTGTTCTCAACCACGGTGAGGCTCTGTGTGATGTTTGTCTACATGCATGCATGTGCAAATCAGTGAATTTAAATTAAAGCCCTGCTGTCTGTGCTTTGTGTTTTGTGATGCAGTGGACCAGGAGCTGAGCTTCCAGGACAAGTACCTTTTCTACCGCTTCCTTGACGATGAACAGGAGGATGCCCCTTTCCCCACTGAGGAAGAAAGAAAGGAGAGCCAAGAGGAGCTACAGGACACTCTGCTGCTTCTCTCGCAGATCGGGCCCGATGCCCATCTGAGGATGATCCTGAGGAAACCGTACGCTTCTGAAGGAGCACTCACTAAAGCAATATAAAAAGAGATCACTGGGATTGTTTCATTAATTCTTTTTATTTTCTGGCTTCTAGTCCATCTGAAAGGACAGCAGATGATTTGGAGATCATTTATGAGGAGTTGCTTCATATTAAGGCCTTGTCACACCTCTCCACCACTGTGAGTACAGTCTATCTGTCTTATGTGGCTGTATGATTCGTGTCTCTGTGCCCACATTGAAATTGGTTCTGTCTCATGATGGGGTAAAAAAAAAAAAAAATCATGCTCGGTTCATCAGACCTTGAGTGGTGACAGTGAAGAGAAAAGATGCAAGCATGAAAACTCGCTTTATCTCTTTCACAATCACACACCGAGGAGACTAAGAAGACTAAGACATGCACACCAGAGGAGCCAGGCATTGAACACGCACCATATAGTAAAATCATCCATTTGACCTTGCTGCTGGGATTCAATCGAATCAAAATACAAGATATGTGATGTGTGGATTGCTGTACTCATCCTGCCTTTTACATGGATTTTTAATATTCAGTTTTGAAAAAAGTCTTTTAAACACCTGTGGTGCATTGACTAGCAGGAGTACTAACCTACATACATGTAAAATTTCCTTTTACTCTTTTTGGTTACTCTCTGTTTGAATTGTATGTCTGTCTCTCATGCTTGTGCAGGTAAAGAGAGAGCTAGCAGGAGTGCTGATCTTTGAGTCCCATGCAAAGGCGGGAACAGTGTGTAAGTAATCAGATAAAATGAGCAATATGTAACAGATGGATTGTTAATGCTGATTAATGATTGAATTCACCCAGTACGCAATCAGTATTAATCCAACCAGGACAGTGTATATGAAATCAAATCTTTTCTCCCTTAGTGTTTAATCAAGGGGAGGAGGGCACATCCTGGTACATCATTTTAAAGGGCTCAGTCAATGTTGTCATCTATGGAAAGGTAGGTATTTCTCCTGATGAGGTCATATGATTTCTAAATGCATTAAATGGATTATGCTGCTCTGTCCGGGGCATTGATTCATCAGTCAGTAACTGATCAGTACGCTGTCCTGGACAGGGTGTTGTTTGCACTCTTCATGAAGGGGACGACTTTGGGAAGCTGGCTCTCGTCAACGACGCCCCCCGTGCCGCCTCCATTGTCCTGCGAGAGGACAACTGTCACTTCCTGAGAGTCGACAAGGAGGACTTTAACAGGATTTTGAGGGTTAGTTTCTGTTTAAAGCCATTTCAGTACCAATAAAAATGCACCATCACCCTCTGTTGGCAAAAACATAGTAATGCATCCATAAAAGTTATTTAATGCATCTTTTGCTGGCCCTTTGCCATGACATTACCTTAGTCATCTCACTAAATGTGAAATATGTTGATAACGACCTCTTTTACTAATTTGGGCTTAATTAGCTGTGGATGTAAACTTTCTGTGTGGAATCTAACATCTGGGAGCTTATTACACATGTAGTGACTGATTTTCCAGTCTGATAATGCTGTAATAGTGTTGGAAAATGGAATGACATCACATGTTTTTATAACCATTTTTACTAACTCCTTGTGTATCTTTAAATTGGCTGAAAGTGTGTCATTGATTTATAGAATCATATATAGTATGCAATGTATCCAACATATAAAATACACCCAACCAAATTTTTAAAAAAGCCAGAAATACAGTATCTGGTATTATAGATAGATAGATAGATAGATAGACTAATTTGCCAAAAGTATTCACTCAGCCATCCAAATCATTGAATTCAGGTGTTCCAATTGCTTCCATGGTCACAGGTGTATAATGTCAAGCACCTAGTCATGCAGACTGCTTCTCCAACCATTTGTGAAAGAATGTGTCGCTCTCCACCTGTGTACCAAGTCTAGTTCTGAAATTTCCTTGCTACTAAATATTTCACAGTCAACTGTTAGTGGTATTATAACAAAGTGGAAGTGACTGGGAATGACAGCAACTCAGCCATGCAGTGGTAGACCACATGAAATGATAGAGCGGGGTCAGCAGATGCCGAGGTGCACAGTGCACAGAGGTCACCAACTTTCTGCAGAGTCAGTACAGACCTCCAAACTTTAAGTGGCCTTCAGATTAGTTCAAGAACAGTGCATAGAGAGCTTCATGAATGGGTTCCCATGGCCGAGCAGCTGCATCCAAGCTTTAGATCATTAAGTGCAATGCAAAGTGTCAGATGCAGTGGTGTAAAGCACACCACCACTGGACTCAGAGATGTGTCCTCTGGAGTGATGAATCACGCTTCTCTGTCTGGCAATCTGATGGACGAGTCTGGGTGTGGCAGTTGTCAGGAGAACGGTACTTGTCCCACTGAATTGGCTTATGGTGTGGGGTTGATTTTCAGGAGTTGGTCTCGGCCCCTTAGTTCCAGTGAAAGCAACTCTTTATGGTTCATCATACCAAGACATTGTGGATAATTTTATGCTCCCAACTTTGGGGCAACAGTTTGGGGATGGTCCTTTCCTGTTCCAACATGACTGCACACCAGTGCACAAACCAAGGACCATAAAGACGAGCGAGTTTGGTGTGGAAGAACTTGACTGGCCTGCACAGAGTCCTGACCCCAACCTGATAGAACACCTTTGGGATGAATTAGAGTGGAGACTGCAAGCCAGGCCTTCTCATCCAACATCCAGAAATTCCCATCAACACTCCCAAACCTTGTAGAAAGCCTTCCGAGAAGAGTTGAAGCTGTTATAACTGCAAACGGTGGGGCGACGTCATATTAAACCCTATGCAATAAGAATGGGATGTTGCTCAAGTTCATATGCTTGTGAAGGCAGATGATTGAATGCTTTTGGCAGTAGGCTATAGTGTAGATAGATTATGTACACATATTGCATGGCTCAAAATAGTGCAAGAAAGGTTCTGTATACTAAATAAAACAAGGAATAAATAAGTTAAAAATATGTGGAAAATACAGCATATATACATTTAAAATTTTGATCTTTACCATAATTTCAAACATATTTAAAAGAAGTTAGGCTTCACAGCAACTTCTCAGGCATGTTAACATTCAGCTCGTCTGCAGGCTGCTGTCTGTCAAACTTGTAAATACAGGTATTTGTAACTTATAGTATCCCCAATTAAAAATATATATTAAATCATCAAATGGTTCTGTAGTACTGAAGTCATGTCATTCTTACTTAGCGCATGTTCACTAAGCTTCTGGTGTACTGGTAAACATATCACAACAGTTTAATAGTCTTTCATTGTGACCTGTGTCAGGTAACCTGGGTTTATCAGGTCACATGACTATAGAAATCAAACACCATTATTAACAAGTAATACATAAGCGTGTTTGTGTTTATTTGTATGCATGAAGGATGTGGAAGCCAACACTGTTCGACTGAAGGAGCACGGTCAGGACGTTCTGGTGTTAGAGAAGAGCCTCAGCAGCAGTCGCAACTCTGTCCAGGGATCCTCGTCCTCCCATTACAAGTAAAAGTACCCATCACTAATGCATGCATAGTGCTGCACAGAGCTGCACTGTTTGGCAGTTGTCTGTTAAACTTGCATTGTCAGCTGTCTTTATGTTATGGTATAATTTAATTGTTGCAGAAGATCTTTAAAATAAGTTTACTTTTGTATAGTTCATTTTTCAAAGAGGAACTAAAGAGAAAAACAGCTCGATGCTATATTCCGTTCTAAGTAACTTAAGAAAAATAAATGTTACTTTTAGCTATGTTTGTTCACTTTTCAGACATCAGTGCAAATCTGTGGTGCAGAAGAGAGAACTATAGGAGTGATCCTTTTATGGTCATTTTGGGCTTGTGATTGAATTTGTGAACAATAAAAACAATACTGAACTATAACGCTCAGTTTGACCAGCAGATAACATGCAGGCAGCGCACACACGGCAATCTTGTGAGCTGCAGCCAATGAGTGTTATCTTAATGCATCTGTCACTGCACCGCAGTTGCTGGAGAGACATATTAATGGTTATGATGGCCTTGCTCCTAGGGGGAAAAAGAAGGACTGGCAAGTCACAATTACTTGTTCAGGGTCGCCCTCTAATCAACTCCACTCCTCACACATAAGAGTGTCAAGACAGTGTTCTCCCCCATGAGTGGGGAAGACACGGCGTTGCTTGTGTAGCTCCTTCTTGCCACGCTGTTATCAAGTAATGAAAACAACCGTGGCTGGATTGTGTTGATTCTCCTTCACGTAGAAGATGCCCCCTCATTTTTTTTTTCCCTCGGCTTTTCTCGTGGCACTTAGCCCAGACTCCCCTTCATCTTCAGCTGGCCAAGAACACTGATTGTAAATAGGATTGTTATCAAATGAAGCAATCACAGACACACGTTGAAGGAACAGTGAAGGGCCATAGCTGTGTCATCAAGCATTAAGAGCCAGAGTTTCTTGATTAGTGAAGGGTGTGTTTTATTCTGTGTTGCTGCAGATACAAGGTAATGTCTGGGACGCCGGAGAAGATTTTGGAGCACCTCCTTGAAATGATGCGATTGGATTCTCAATTCACAGAGTCAGGTACTGCTCAACACGACACATCCCATGTGTCAGATTAGTGCCATCAAATACCGCCTGTCAATACGATGATCATTTATTGTGAAGAGTGTTCACCTATGCATTATTCTCCTCCGCTCTCTCTGGCTCTGTTTCTCTCCTCTGTCCTCTACCGACTGCTCTGCACTGACCCGTTTGTTCTTGTCTATAATTAGCCACACATCACAGAGCTGATCTAATTACTCTCGCTTGTGTGGATACATATGGTTTTCATTTGCCGGCAGAGGTGACACAGACTGGGCCATGAGGATCAAGGCCTGATGCCGCTCTTTGATGCTCTCTTTCACTGGCTACACAGGTGTTTGACATAAGCTTCTTTCTGTTTTTTAATCACAGACTCAGCCTTAGATGACTTTGTGCTCATGCACTGTGTCTTCATACCAAACAGTCAGCTATGCCCAGGGTTGATGTCCCAATATCCTTTCAGCACTATGTTCCCTAATGTTTTTAAATATTCTTTACCACTCCTGTGAACCTGAAAACAGAGAGCTGACGACTTTGCTGCAGTTACGTTGTTTTAATCTTTAACTGCTGTGCAGCTACCATGCCCTGGCCTCACAGGGCAGTGAGCAGGAGAAGCTGGACTACACACTTAACAACAAGCGCAGGGTCATCCGGCTGGTGATGCAATGGGCTGCTGTACACGGAGATCACCTGCAGGAAGAGGATGTCTCAGTGATGTTCCTGGAGGTCAGCCTAAATTAATATGAATATTGTTCTAACCTATATGTACAGAATAGTCACAACAGCAGAGCTGTCTGCCTAATAGTGTGTAGTCCCCCCCCCCCCCCCCCCCCCCCCAAAAAAAAAAAAAACAGATTGGAAGGTTGAGAGTTTGGAGGCTCCACACTGTTAACCATATCTAATTGTGAAGTAATGGAAAAGTGATGGAAAATCAAATGAATTTGTGAGTGCATGATGTCCAAATCGAAGTAGATTCACAGATATAATGCTGACAGTCACTCTCTGCCATATTAATTATTTACAGCTGCGAACAAAAAACCTTTGTCTGCAGAGTTTAGTTACACTCTCCCCTCGCTTTAAATAAACAGACACCTTTCAGTGAATCAGAATCGCTGAATCAGCAGTTCTGAATGTGCTTTTATTATAGATGTGGGCATCAGAATATAAACAGCTTTTATTAAATGCACTACATTGTCTGAGGCTCATGTACTGCTTTGATGGATAAGAATATGTGTGTCTAATATAATATGATCTAAAATGATTCCTGATATACTGACTTAATTTAATGTGATGTCGTGCTTGAGGGGAACAATTATTCATTTCACTTCCATAACACCTCAATAAATTTATGTTAAAATGATTTTTTATATTAGTTCTCCTGAATCATTGTTTCACTCAGAGCCTGCTGTATTTTGCAGGAGTTTCTCATGGCAGTATCTAATGATGCCAAAGCACTTCCAGCCCTCAGGGATCAACTAACAGAACTGGAAAGAATTGTAAAGCTCAAGTAAGTTAGAGCTTTGCTTTTTTTTTTTATTTTAAGGTTTCACTTTGGATGCATACTGCTGTACGTGGTCAGTGCTGAGCATTAAAGGAGCAGTGCCCTTAAGAAAACTGTCTCTTGGTTCTTATTTGGAAATGATCAAACTTACCTAACTAAAGGTTCATTAATTTTTGTTTAATTTTTTATTCTTCAGTGCTGGAGATGCCAGATCCTCACAGAAAAAGGTATAACACTGGCTCTTTTAGTTCCAAATGACAGTTCATGTTCATTAAAATTTCTGTGAACCTAAACTGTGAGCCTACAATTCTCACACAGCACAAAGTCCTGCTGCGGCAGTTCAGTGTGGGAGATGAGAAGCTTCAGAAACGTCAGCCCATCAGGAGTAGCGATGAAAGTGAGTAATGCCCAGTGATCATATACATACATAGCTGGGATGTTATCTGTCACATTATGTCTTCTATTTGAAACTCTTTATTGGTGTGTTAAAGAGCGCTGGGATCCATTGCACAGACACACATTCATTTCATACACTTGAAGATGAAGTACTCATGGTTATGCAGCACGCTGGTGCTGTAATGATCAATATTTTGAAAGCAACACATTTGAAACGTAGAGTATATTTCCTGTTAAAGTATGTTGATTAGGCACCTCTTGTTCTTTAGTTCATCTCACAGCAACCAGATTTTGGGCTGGTCATCTGGGGCCTTTTCGTGCAGAATATGCATGTTCTCCCTGTGCCTGTGTGGGTGCTCCAGTTTCCTCCCACAATCCAAAGAGCTGCTCGTTAGGTTAATTGGTGATTCCAAATTGGCTGTATGTGCAGATACGAAAGTTTGTGCAGAAAATAACAGGAGCATTGCAGTTTCACCATCACAAGGAGAAAGTAAAGGTTTGTGGATAAATATCATGAGTGCCAGGTGATTACTCGGTTGCATCAGTGAGACTGATGATGTTACTAATGTCTCTCGTTTGGCTGCAAAATCATACATGGAAAATACTATCATATGGAGAACTAACAGATTGTCACTCCTAAAAAGTAAAGCCACATGTGCAGCTAATACACACAGATAATACCACAAGTGAAGCAACTCTGTGGCAGGCCCTGGGGCAGGTATTTTTCATCCTTACCATCATGTTGTGCCAGAGCAAAAACAGCAATGTCTGTCTGTCTGTCTCTGTCTCGTCAGGTCAGGGGAACGGGCACATTTATTTAAGCTTATGCTGTAAACTCACACCATCTTCTTCAACTAGACTACCACAAGCCAGACAGATTTATCCTTGACAAAGTAACACCCAGACAACTGTAATGGCTATAAGCGTGCCCCTCCGCCATCAAAACTTTTCAGAAAAGGTGCCTATTTTTAATCAGTGGAGTCAGTAGATTTTTGAAGCTAAAATTTAACTGATAAAGAAAATGTAAACTACATCAATTAAGTTAGGCTTTGGGCCACAAGAGAGAACCAGGACTTAAATAGTGAACCCTTATCATTTGTCCACTTTAATGCAAGCCAGCAAAGATTTGCATGCCATGTAACATAAAGGGGTCCATTTGATAGTCATGTCGACTGGGCCCCTTGCCTGGGCTGCCCTTTTAAAAGTTATAATTTTAAAAGTTAATTCATAAAAAGGAGTATATATTTTTTCCTGTCAGCTTGTTTAATTCAAATAGTGTTTTTGGATTTTGCTACCAAAACAGTAGGTCCAGAGAAATAAAGAATAGACAAATTTACAGATGCCAAACAGTACTGTTTGGCATGGTCATGCTGTTGGCAAACTGATGATATATTCAATCACATTGAGAAAGTAAAAAAAGGGGATAAATGTTTATATAGTGAAAACAGGTCATTTTAGCCTTCATCATACATAATTAAACTTTTGTATATGTTATTTTTGTGAAATAAAAAATATAAATGCTATTAAAAGGTGTTATAGGTATATAAATGCTGAAAATGGATCATTTAGCCCAGGGGTCGGCAATCCGGGGCTCTGGAGCCGCATGCGGCTCTTTCAGGCTTATGCTGCGGCTCTGTGCGGCTTGTGGAAGTAAATTATGAGTATCCAATTGAAGTGCATTTTATTTTTGTCAGTTTGTTTTTTGTTGTAGTTCTAAATTGGAACATTATTGTCATCTTAAAATAAAATAATTTTATTTATTTAATTATTTTTGTTTCTCAATATATGCGTCACTCACGGTAGCCGCTACCGGCTTCCGGTAGTATTTGCGGCTCTTATTCTTTTCTTTTCCGTGGAAATCGGGTTCAAATGGCTCTTTGAGTGTTAAAGGTTGCTGACCCCTGATTTAGCCCTTTGCTAGGTGATTGCTGGGCAACATAATGATATAATGACATCTTATATAGATAAGAACCTTTCAGGGGCCTGAGATGTAGCTGTGTGCCAAGTCTGAACTCCTGATGGTCTTGGAGGAGTTAGCACGCAAAGAAACAAACACACTTACGTGCACATAAACAACATAAACAGAGATTTAGTGTATTATAGTAAGCAGTCCTTCTTTATCATGCAGTCATTCCTTCTTGTTGACAGCCCTGTTTTTGCTCTAATTCATGCCTCCAGTTCTGTTCAAAGTGTACTGCTGTGACCACACCTACACCACAATCCGGGTCCCTGTATCCGCCTCAGTCAGGGAGGTCATCGGCGCTGTGGCCGACAAGCTGGGGTCAGCAGAGGACCTGCTCCTGGTCGGCCTCAGTTCAGCAGGAGGTGAGAGCAGCAGCAGCTACTTGTCAAATGATTGATGATGGGAAAAAGGTAGAGCCAAAGCAGGTGGTGTATTAAGTCATTCTGGATGATTTGTGACCTTTTGCAGTGAGTTTGCTGACGGTAAATGGCTGCTTTAGTAGGTGCTAAAGAATGACCTTTAAGTGGCCCAAGAAATAACCTGAGCTCAGTTTTGCTTATAACATTCAGCAGAAAGCTGTTGTGCTAGTGGCTGCTCTTTACTGTAGTAATATTTGTCTTTGCCAGAAAGTTTTAAAGCAGTTCTGCCTTCCTCTGTACTTGACCTGGACTTTCCTTACCAGTGGCAAGTACACAAAGCTGAAGCTGCTCTCTTGCAATGGATTATCAAAGAGCTCATAAAGAGCATCCAGAAAGTTTTATGGATCCTAAAATTAATATATTTTTAATTTTATAGTCACAAATGCACATGCAGGTGTCCACAATGAATACGCAAAACAGGTTTTGGAGTCAAAAATAAAACACTGATATATTACTTTTACATAAATATTTGTACCCTTTCTTATCAGTCTTGACTGGGGTCTACCCGTGCCTAATTTACTGAACATAATAAAGAAAAAGTAAAATTTAAGGTCTTACAATTGTGCTAGAAATCAAACTATGAGGTAGAGAGAGTTGTCTGGAGACCTGCTTGAGAAGATTGTATCAAGGAATAAATCTGGGAGGGACATAAGAAAATTTCTACAGCATTGAAAGTGCCCATGAGTTGAGTATCCTCCATTATTCCCAAATGTAGGATTTTTTTTAATGAAGATTGAAATATTTGGGCACAATTCCCAGCAATGTGTGTGGATGAAATTAGGTATTATGTTAATATCATCCCTGTAAGTCAAAAACAGTGGGGATGTTTGTTGCACAGAGACTGGGAGACTAGTCAGTATGGAGAAACTTTCCGTTTTCTGTACTGCTCAGGATCTCAGGCTGAAGAAGCACACTAACAAAAAACCACAAGACTTGGGCTTTGGAAAAACTCCTTTAGTCTCATGTATAAATTATGTGTACGAAAAAAGTCTCTTCCTCACATATATTTTTTGTTCTGAAATTGAGCCAAGCAATACTGTGAAGATAAACAATAAGGTGAGACAGAATTTATAAAAGAAAGCAGACTCCAAACACAGCACCCACAGGCCCTCTTTCTGATCTCAGGGGACTTTAACCACGTCTCCCTGTCCTCCACTCTCCCCACCTTCACCCAGTATGTCACCTGCCACACCAGGAATACCAACACACTGGATCTACTGTATGCCAACATCAAGGAGGCATACAGCTCATCACCTCTGCCTCCCCTGGGGGGCTCAGATCACAACCTGGTTCATCTCCAGCCTGTGTACAAACCCTTGGTACACAGAGAACCAGTTGTGACACACACAGTGAAGAAATGGTCTGAGGAGACTGAAGAAGCTCTGAGAGACTGCTTTAGCTCCACTGTGTGGGAAGAGCTTTGTGCCCCTCATGGGGAGGACATCGACAGCATCACGGACTGCATCACTGATTACATCAATTTCTGCGTGGAAAACACTGTGCCCACCAGGAGGGTACGGTGTTTTTCAAACAACAAACCCTGGATCAACTCTGAAATAAAGGCTCTCCTGAAGGAGAAGAAGAGAGCCTTTAGATCAGGAAATAAGGAGGAGCTGAGAGCCGTGCAGAAGGATCTGAGAAGGAAAATCAGGGATGGAAAAAACATCTACAGGAAGAAGATGGAGGACCAGCTACAGCAGAGCAACATCAGTGGGGTTTGGAGGAGTTTGAACTCAATTTCAGGCCACAAACCAAGCCCTAGGGTTGTGGGAGACTTAGAGTGGGTTAACAACCTGAACCAGTTCTTTAACAGGTTTGACCAGCCACCCAACCACCCCACCCCCCGCCCAGTCCCCCCTGCTGTCAGCCCCACCATCTTTAATGACTGCCAACCTTTCTTCTTCTTGGGACCTCACACCTCTCAGCTCTCAGCCATCACCCACCCCCTTCACGTCTGAGGACTCCATCTCACAACCCCCATCCCCCACCTCCATCTTGTCCCTCTCAACTCATCATGTGAGGAAGGAGCTACGTAAGATCAAGGTGCGAAAGGCTGCTGGTCCAGACGGCATCAGCTCCAGGCTCCTGAGGTGCTGCGCAGATCAGCTGTGTGGCATCATGGGATACATGTTCAACCTGAGCTTGAAGCTGGGGAAAGTACCACAACTGTGGAAGACCTCCTGTGTGGTACCGGTACCAAAGACCAAACATCCAAAGGATCTCAGCAGCTACAGGCCGGTAGCCCTGACATCGCATCTAATGAAGACCCTCGAGAGGCTGGTCCTCAACCATCTACGCCTCATGGTGTCGTCTTCGTTGGACCCGCTGCAGTTCGCCTACCGGCCTGGCATCGGGGTGGATGACGCCATCATCTACCTCCTGCACCGAGCTCTGACCCACCTGGAGAAGCCTGGAAGCACTGTGAGGATCATGTTCTTTGATTTCTCCAGTGCTTTTAACACCATCCAGCCAGGACTTCTGAGAGACAAGCTGGAACTGTCAGGAGTGGACCACCACATCTCCGAGTGGATACTGGACTACCTCACTGACCGCCCACAGTACGTGAGGACACAGGGCTGTGTCTCTGACAGGCTGGTCTGCAGTACGGGGGCCCCACAGGGAACTGTGCTGGCACCGTTCCTCTTCACCCTCTACACTGCAGACTTCTCCATCAACTCCCCACGCTGCCATCTGCAGAAGTTCTCTGACGACTCTGCCATAGTTGGCCTCATCACAGGTGAGGATGACTCAGAGTACAGACAGTGGACTCAGGGCTTTGTGGACTGGTGCCAGCGGAACCACCTCCTGATCAACGCCGCTAAAACCAAGGAGCTGGTGGTGGATTTCCGCAGGCGCAGCCCCACCACACGGACACCGGTGAACATCCAGGGAGTGGACATTGAGATAGTGGACTCTTATAAGTACCTGGGTGTTCACCTAAACAATAAACTGGACTGGACTCATAACACTGATGCGCTCTACAGGAAGGGTCAGAGCAGACTCTACCTGCTGAGAAGGCTGAGGTCTTTTGGAGTGCAGGGGACACTCCTGAAGACCTTCTATGACTCTGTGGTGGCATCAGCCATCTTCTATGCAGCAGTATGTTGGAGCAGCAGCTTGTCTACAGCTGAGAGGAAGAGGATAGACAAGCTCATCAGGAAAGCCAGCGCTGTCCTAGGATGTCCTCTCGACTCAGTGCAGGTGGTGGGAGACAGAAGGACTCTGACCAAAATAACATCACTGATGGACAAGGTCTCCCATCCCATGCATGAAACTGTTGCTGAGCTGGAGAGCTCCTTCAGTGACAGACTGCTGCATCCTAAATGCACAAAGGAGCGTTACCGCAGATCCTTCCTCCCAGCAGCTGTAAGACTTTATAACCATCATTGCTCCCAACAAAAACCACAATAGCCTACACAATGTAGGATAATATATAATATACTGTAAATAGTCCGGCACATCATGCACATTGTATATAGTGTTATTATTATTAGTAGTATTAAGGTTAATATTGTTTGTTGATTTTATATATATTCTTTTCTTAATAGTGTGAATTATTATATCTTTATTTATATTTATAATAACTGCGGCTGCTGTTACACCCAAATTTCCCCTCTGTGGGACAATAAAGGCTGTTTCTTCTTCTTCTTCTTCTTCTATTTCAGACACATCCATCTATATTAAAATGTACAATTTACCATTCACAAACCTCACTTCAAACATACCAACTGTATTGGTCCTCTTATAAATATTAATAATATTGGCAGCCAGTGTTGGTGTTATAAATCTGCTGCCTTGTATAATGATCTGCTTTTTCTCTGTGAACTGATGTGCTTTTTTGCTTCTTGTTTGTAGTTCAACTATTTATTTTTACATCTGCCAGAGTCCTTTGGTCTGAACTTCACAGCTTAACTTCCGTTACTTATTTATTCTTCGGTAGCTTTCCTTCTCTTTGTTATTCCAGAACTGAGAGCTACAAACCCACTTTTTCCATTTTCTCAACTTCTTCCGTGAAGCAAAATGCACATCTTCCATTGTGTAATAAATGGATAAAGATGAGAGTAGAAATAAGAAGCACGTGGTAAATTTCAGGATGGTTGAGACTTAGAAATTAGTTTTGTGCATCTGGCCTGAGGAGTGGCTCAGTGTGCAAACCTGAACCCAACGGCGAGACCTAAAGCAGTGCACTAATGAGCTACAATCAAGCTGGTTGATGTTGAGTATTAATGCCAAGAAAATTTTGGGCGCGACTTTCAAAGGAAGGCAGCCAGGTTTGTAGGAACAAGTCTGGAGGCTATCGTTGCTGCCAAAGGTGTTTAAAGGTGTTTAAACCAAGTAAGCTAGGAAATATGATGTAAGTCTTTTTATTGGTAATACATTTAAGACTTCAAAAACTGTTTGTTATTTTGGAGTTTAAAAAACAATAATATATTTTAAGTAATAAGAAAAACTTAAAATTTAAAAGCGTCGCAGAACTTTCAGAATTCACAGTATGTCTCTAATAAGTAAATGCCTAGCATTGCAAAGTAAAATCTAGGCACTTTCAACAGTTCAGCAGTCACTTAAGGCACTTTGCACTGTAGGGTAAAAACCCTACAATATTAGAAAGAAGACCCGACAATCAGACGAACCCCCACTATGAGCAAGCATTTGGCAAGAGTGGCAAAGAAAAACTCCCTTTTAATAGGAAGAGACCTCCAGGAGAACCAGTCTGCCTCAGCTTGTTGGGGGTAAAGGGAGAAAAAAGAGAGCAGGAGGAGACAGGATGAAAGGCAAACTATAGGCAAGAGAGCCAGAGTTTAATAAATACTGTTGGCTTAAACCTCTAAATGCAATAGTGGCGTATAAACATGTGGAGTGTGAGAAGAGGTGAGTGAAGAAGAAGCAGTCCTCTTGGCAGCATAACTAAGAGTTCAGGGTCACCTGATTCATCCCTAAATATAGACTTTATCAAAAAGGAAAGTTTAAAAATATAGAGGGTGTCTGTCTCCTGAATCCAAACCGGGATCAGGTTCCACAGAAGAGGTGCCTGAAAGTTGAAGTGTTACTGGAGGCTAAGGTAATGTCATCCAGAGTAATTATCTGGTTAGACACCATGTTTGAGATTTGAGATTTTTAGTGCCAAATATAATAACCCCAGTTTTATCTCAATGTAGAAGCAGGAAATTAGAGGTCATCCAGACCTTTCTGTCTTTAAGACATGTCTGTAGTTTAACTAATTGATTCGCATCATCTGGCTTCATAGACAAATAAAAATGTGTATCATCTGCATAGCAATGAAAATGTATCCTATGTCTTCTAATAATGTGTTTTTTAATTTAACATTTTTGTGTTATGATCTTCATTTTACAGAGAAAACCATTTTCAAGCCCAACGATGTGTCCGTGTTCTCCACACTCAGCATAAATGGACGGCTGTTTGTCTGCCGGAGGGACCAGTTGGATTCTTTGGTGTGTTACAAATTACATGTACATGAGAAACTCCCACATTAACATGTAGATCAGCTGCAGGTCCAGCTGTGCAGTATATCACACTTGTTCTAAAATCACCCACACTTCATGTTTATGAAGTCTTCTACACTCCTAGCCATCAGCTGGCTTTAAAAAATTCAGTGAATTGATAGAAATTATAGTATTAGTTAATTACATTTTTAGTCTCTATTTTTATGAATGTAATGTGTTTTTGTGCTCTGTAGACCCCTTTACCTGAGCAGGAGGGTCACTGTACAGGCTCACTGGCCAGCTTTGAGTTGATGAGCTCTAAGGATGTGGCTTACCACATGACTTCCTATGACTGGGAGCTTTTCCACTGTGTACATGAGGTATTAAAAATCAACTAGGTCCGATTAGCAGAACTGATTATATCCCTCCTAAAGGAGTTCTTTTATTGGCATGAATCATTCAGTTAGTCCAGTTGCTTATTCACATAAAAATCTGTTGCTTTTCTTCTGCATCTTGCAGCTTGAGCTCATCTACCACACATTTGGGAGACAATACGTGAAGAAAACCACCGTGAACCTGGACCTGTTCCTGCGGAGGTTCAATGAAATTCAGTTTTGGGTGATCACTGAGATGTGTTTATGTCCCCAGCTGAGCAAGCGAGTGCAACTCCTTAAGAAGTTTATCAAGATTGCTGCCCAGTATGTTGCTTTCTTTTCATTGTTTGGTTTGCAGTTTGGTTTATTTGCCGCCCTAACTTCCACTTCATGTTTTGTGTTAAAGCTGTAAGGAGTACAGAAATCTGAATGCCTTCTTTGCTATCATTATGGGCCTGAGTAACCCGGCCGTGAGCAGACTGTGTCAAACCTGGGAGGTGTGTACCTATACATAGTCTTTGTCTTTTAATAATTAATAGTCTTTGTTTATTAATAACTTACCTGCATGTAAATCTTCCCTCTGTCATTTTTGTTTACAGAAACTTCCCAGCAAATTCAAGAAGTTTTATGTGGAATTTGAAAACTTGATGGTAAGTCGAACCATCTTAAATTCAATTATGGAAGAGTCAGCTGGTTTAGAGTAAGTATGAGGTTAGTGTCCAGACTGTGATTGATCCACAGCATCTGTCTCCACAGGATCCGTCCAGGAACCACCGGGCGTACCGGCTGACAGTAGCCAAACTGGAACCTCCCATCATTCCTTTTATGCCATTGCTGATCAAAGGTCAGGCCAATTTATTAGATGACAGTTTATCGTTTTGGCCTGTAGACCACAATTGTTTTGCTGTTGAATTGCTTCAAAAGCTTTAACACAATTGGTCTTTTTTTTTTCCAGACATGACATTTACTCATGAGGGCAACAAAACATTTATCGATAATTTGGTCAATTTTGAGAAAATGGTGAGGCTCTGCTGTGCAGATTATTGTCTATGAGTTGGGGTATGTCTTTTTTTTTTTTTTTGTGCTAATTGTTGATATTAGTTGCTGATCATTGCTCTTTGTCTTGCAGCGGATGATAGCTAACACAGTGAAAATAGTGAGATACTGTAGGAGCCAGAGATTCGGTAAGTTTCCATATTTTTTTAATTTACTAATTTCACATATATCACACCTAATGCAACACAACACCACTTATTAAAATAAAAAATATCTTGGAAGTGTAATATTGGAAAACTGTATCATGAAGAAAAGAGAATATTTATTTCTTGTTAGTTTGATGTTTTCATATATTCATCAGAAAGTTAGAACAAACCTCCTTAAAGTCGCTCCAAGGCAGTTGTCAGTGTGACTGTAAATTTAAAAGGAACCAGTGATGATCATCAATTTAAACCTTTCAGCAAACTCTGGCTTTGTTGGGCTTGGACTAAACCTGGAAGCTGGAATAGTGCCTGCTAGTGAGAGTCTCAATTTTCACTGAGATACATGCCTTCTAGTACAAGTGGCCATTCTCCTAGTAAGAACATTTGGAGAGATTCTGACAATGGTGTATGCAGCTAGTCTCCCATACTTTATTTGTTTCCAAAAGTAAAAAAAACAAAACAAACAAAAACAAAATAATGTTCCCACAATTGGTGGAGAAAAGTATCTGTTCTGACTGACTGACATCCACGAATCCCGTCTTCTGGAGTTTAATCGGAGTTTAATATTTGTATCTCTGAACTGTCAACATCTAGTTTCTTTATGATTTATCCAACAATTTCCCATTAATCCCTTCATATTGATTGCCCATATAGCTTGGATGAAACCAATCAGCAGAAATAATTTTTAAAAATGAAGTTATACGTTGCTCTCACACTTTTCCCCAACACTACCCATCTTTTCTGTGGAATTAGGCCCAGAGTCACCACTGCCAAACAAGAACCACCCGGATGTTTGGACTTACGTGCGTCAGCTCAACGTGATCGACAACCAAAGGATGCTAACTCAGCTCTCTCATGGACTCGAGCCCCGCAGGTCTTGAGACCTATTCAGGGACAAAAGTATTACGCAAAGATGCTACTCCATGACATGGACCTGATGTTGTATCAGATAATATATTGTTACAGAAGCCTGACTTGTTAAGCCTTTTATTACAGTCATTTGTGATATTTTAGCAGTAATTGTCGGCAGGTGACGTATCTCCTCATATCATTGTCGTGCAGATATCACATGAAGCAGCATGAAGAAATGATGTTTTGCGGGTGGGTGGGGTGCTCATTCATCAGATTGTGTAAGCTCTATTCATTTGTTTCATATATTTTGTATCAAACAATATTTATACATATTTAAGTTTTTAAGAATCTTGTGTTGGAAATTGTATACAGATATTTATTTTGATGGCAGCATGCAGAGGATTACAGTTGTCTGACCTTTTTATTCATGTGAGCACATTTCTCTTTAAAGCCTGAGGGATCACAAGTGTCTGAAAACCTTTTGTGCGCTCTAAATAAAACCTTTTTAGATGTATTTGTTTGCTGCAGTTTCATTACTGTTGTGTTAAATAATATGACGTTATCTTTGGACATTGGCTGCTCATTTTCAATCCAGTCCTTGTACCTGAGCATGTACAGTGGATTTATTTTCGTTTCTTAGGCCACTTAATACTGACCTACAGTATGAATCATTCAAGCATAAAAAGACACCTAATTCAAGAGATGAACCAGTTGTGTGTTTACACATAACAGACAAAAATTGGGAGAAAAGGCTGAGGTATGCCAAATTACACAAGAACTGGACTGAAAATTAGTGTCAACAGGTCTACTGACAATTGGAACTTCTGGTTCCAGCTGTCAGTGTGTACGGAGTAGGTCAGGAGAGAGGTACAACAGTGAGTGTCTACAGCCATCTGTAAAACATGATGGAGACTCTGTCATGGTTTGGGGCTACATTTCAACCAGTTGTGTTGGGGATCTTGTCAAAATTGATGCAATTATGAATGCAGAAAAGTAGCTTCAGATTTTGATCCACCATGAAATACCATCTACAAAGAGTCTTATTGACTTTGTTTTTCAGCACGACACTGATCCCAAACACACTGCCAATGCAGTAAAAGCATACCTGAATAGAGAAACAAACAGTGGAACATAATCAGTCATGGACTGGCCTCCCCTGAGCCTGGACCTCAACATTATTGAAGCAGTGTGGGATCATCTTGACAGAGAGCGGAACAAAAGGCAGCCAAAAAGGAGTTGCTTTCACACAGCACTGTAACTTTTCTTGTGTGCAGTAGATCAATAGTGCTGCTTAACATCTTGGGTGGATTTGTTTAGTTAAGAACTGGTTTCATTAAGGTTTTGTTTTTTCTGAACTCTTATGTTGAAAGTCTTTGGGTCAGCAGGAGAGACACCTGATTAAGTGATTAAATGTAAATTAATCCTTATCTCAAATTTAGCTTCCAGTGATTGTGTGTGGTTGATCAAACATCTCAATCACCAGTTAGTTCCATTCATTTATAAAAGTCCATGAAAGATTTTTATTGTTGACTTATACTGTTGACCTGTAAACTGTATAAGCAGTGAAACAGATGGTCGCTTTATGCTTTCTGTTCCCCACAACCCAAGGAAAGAATGAGTGATTAATAGCTTTTAAACATGCATAAGTATTTTGCCTAGATTAACTATGCAATGAAAAGAGTATTCAGAGGATCATAAATGAGTCTTAGATGGCTGACGTTAAGTGTGATGTCACAGTGGAGTCCAAAGAAGTACTCATTATAGTTGGGATACATATGTACATAATACATTACAGCTTAGAGCTTGTTGAAAATACTATTAAAGGCTTTTTTTTTGAGTGATCTATTTCTGTATTCATATAGATGCTACAATATATTTGGGTGAATCGTTTCTTTTAGGTGGTCTTATTGATTAAGAAAGGCACACCATTGTGAGTTTATATGGATTAAATGAGTCATTGGTGATCTTATTGATTTTCCAACAAGCTTCCAGAGTTGCTGCAATGATTAAAGTCTTACAGCAGTTTTATTTTTAATTGATTGGGACATGAATATAGGTCTTTAATGGAGAGATCTTCACAGAGTGATGATTTCATGCCAAGGATCTTGTTGCATGTCTGAATATATCAGTTTTATTATGTCATATCATCACCAAAGGAAAAAGATCTTGTTTTTTTTTCACATGCACAAATAAATCTGTATCAATATCAAAAACATACATAATGACATTCAGTGTGATGGCTGGCGCTACTAAGCCAGCAAGTCCAGTCCAACAACTGGTCTTTAATTCCAGATGTTTACGGGGGATGCTGTTCTTTTAACAACATGGCACTGCTCCAAGTTTTTTGAGATGTGTTGCTGGCATCAAATTCAAAATTAGTTGATATTTTTTCATGGAAACATAAAATGTTTCAGTTTAAACATTTGATATGTTTTCTGTGTTCCATTGTGAGTAAAATACTAATTTATGAGCTCTGCAGATCATTGAATTTTGTTTTTATTTACAGTTTATACTGTGTTCCAACTTCTTGGAAATTGGGGTTGTAATAAAAAAAAATACAAATTAAATAATATGAAATTAAATTTTAAAAACTAAATAAAAATATATAATTAAACAATACAGTAAGGGCTAGATAATAACATGTTGTACTTTTGAAATTTTGTTTGAGAGCCTGCCAACATCCTGGAGCGTGCACCATGTAGTGGTCGTGCTTTTTGTCCAGCAGGGGGAGCTGTTGTCATCAGTATCATCTGCAGCATACGGTCAAGTTCAGCTGGCTGAAAGTTGTGCAACCAGTAAAACCACCGTGGATCGGAGAACTCAAGCAACGTCACGTGAGATTTCCCGGAACTGATCTTGTTTCTTAAAGTTACCCCCGGCTTTACCTGCGCGGACGACGAGCTGCTCCGGAGCGCCAGCCGTCACTGAATGTCGGTATGTATGTTTTTGATGTTGTTTACTGGTTTCCAGTAAGTCTCAAACAACAGTTTCAAAATAGGCGGCATATCCAAATTGCACATCCATTTGTGCAGACATGTTTATGTAGGCTGTTGAGTGTGGTGCACTAATATAAGGTTGTTGTAAACATGTAATAATAAAAAAAGTAATACCGCATTCACCGTAATCCTAACCTTGCTGATACAGTATTTTTTTTTTCGTTTTCTTGTTAAATGTTTTGACCGGTGATTTAACCTCCACACAGATAATATTTATATATCATGCACAGCATAGTAACTGATTAGGGGTTAAAAATGGTTAAGCTTGTAATATCCACATACTGTATAGACACACTTTAAATTGTGGAGATGTGATATAGAAGCTGACCTCGCTGTCTGAGTGATTAATTCATCATTTAGTTGAGAATACAGTGACTACCTGTGGTTTGACATGTGGCTGTCAGGCCTTATTGTTGCAGTGCTCGCAGCCTTGTTTGCTATTAACTGAGAAACTGGCAGCAATGACTGCAGGAGTACTCCCATATCCCAGTAACCCTGGCTTCTTGAGTGGTCAGACAATACTTGGGGGGCTGGTCCACTGAGCAAATTGCCGTGAGGCTAAGTATAGCATGAATACAAGTAAATCAGCAGAGAGCAATGGCTCCCCTCTGTGACAATGGAGGCATTTCCCGTTGTGATGGATAGTAATCCCTATGAGGACCCAGGTAACAGCCTTTTAAAAGCCGTAATTGCTCAGCTGTAAATGGGAAATCTATGAACAATGGCAATGCTATAATTTCCTGTAATGATGGAATTATTTCTTTACAAGATGCTTTTATGCTGCTACAGACAAACAAAAGGATATGATAATAAATCTGTGTGGTGTCCGGTTTGCAAGCATTATACTACTAACCCTGGCTTGCACACACACCATCATCATGTTTGGCCTTAACACAAGCAGGAATAGCTCCTTGTTTTTTTTGTTTTGTTTTTTTTAAGTTAAATAGATAAAGAGAATATGAGGATTTCTCAAGTTTTTTTTCTGCATTAAAACAGAAACAGTTTTTAGTGTCACAATTTTATGCTCTCCCAGCTTGTTGTCCTACTTGAACCAAACACAGCAGAACCTGCTGGAGTAATCTGTGACTTTAGCTGCATGATCCCAGCATACCAGACATGCCTTTGTCCTTATACAAGCAAGCCTGGACCCTGGGCCCATTGCTTACTGGTACTGATGAAGAGGACTGTAATGTGGAAAGGAGGGAGAGACAGGGAATGGTCAGATAAACCAAGTGATATCACACTGACATGCTCCATCAGCCAGCAGCAAAGCAGCCTCAAACCTGCAGCCACCCTCACAAATGCTGTTTCACAGCAAAGCTTCTCTTTGATGGAGTAAGTTTGTTTGACCACAGAGGATTTTGTTGTGAACCAGGCTTCCTTCCTTTCCCGTGATCCCCCCCACCCCCTGTCCCCACCCCTTTTAGAAGCTGACTCGGAACTGAGTGCCATTATGAGATGTTGCCTCCCGGCTTGTCGTTCGTGCAAATCAAGTTTGATGACATCCACTTCTACGAAAACTGTGGTGGTGGCAGCTTCGGAAGTGTGTACAGGGCGAGGTGGATTTCCCGGGACAAAGAGGTGGCAGTGAAGAAACTGCTCAAGATTGAAAATGAGGTAGGAGTCTTAATTACCTGAGTTTTTTTTTTTCATATATTTTTAATTGTCAGTGTAGTAATCATTTTAATTGCTATCCCATTTAGCAAGATGTGGTGACTTCTGTATCCATCACTCATGGTCATTATACTCCCCCTCTCAGAGCAGTGTGCTGCGAGAGAAACGTTATTGCCAAATGAAAGAATGTATTTGGCCCCATTACAGGAGAGGCTGCTCCTGAAGTCTCTTTGAAAGCGCAGGCCCATTGTCTTAAAGACAAAACAGAATTATCTTTGAAATCTTTTCAGGGAAATCGTATTATGTGTGTCGGCCTGTGATCGGATGCTCAGAAAATTGTTCATTGTTTCTTTTATGAAATTGTAAAAGATCACAGATATCCATTCAACTTCACTCAAGTGTTGGGGGGAGATGATAGTTCAATGGGAATAATAATGTAATCCTTTCACATTGAACCAGATGTTCCTTTAATTATAGTGTTTGGTTACGATCAAATGAGCTCATTTTTATCAGGTTTCTGTTCATTCAAAAAAATTGGTTGCACATTAAATTCTCTGTGCCACAATTATGTATTCATATGTCTTTATATATGCTCCAGAAGACTCCATGGGACCAAGAATCTTAGAGGAAAAAGTCACGGTCGACCAGTTAGGGTGTGAGAGCTATGCCACTGAGTTCTGTTACGCTTTGACTGTAGGAGCATCAGGAGAACCAGGAAGTTCTCATTTCTACTTTTTATGGAATTAATCATTGTGAATTCACAATTGGTGAATCCTTCAGTGAATTACTTTAAGTTAGCTGTGATTGGGTTCTAAATGGATTGCAGTAAATTTTTATTCATGCGCTCATGTCTAGGTTAGGATGACGGCACTTTTATAATCAGTTTGTGGAAGCATTCAGTGCAGTTATCAGGTCATAATTTAGAACTCTTACTTTAGCTTACTTTGTGTTTTGTGCTCCCGTGAAAAGAACATTTTCACATGACTCTGTGCAGTCCTTTGGAAACTAAGCACACCCTCATTGCTTTCACTGGAATTAAGAGGGTAAGTAGCAGCAACATTCTGCTAATCAAAGGCATTTAACAAAGTGATCACCAGCAAGTGTGAGCACCTCTGTAAAAGCGGAAGTTTTGCCAGGTTGCTGGTTTGGAGCATTCCCGCTTGTGTGTTAACACAATGCCACAATCTTTCCAGAAGTGGACATCCCAGTAAATTCACCCCAAGGTCAGACCGTGCAATGCTCTGACAAAATGCACAAAACCCAAAGGCTACAGCTCAGACTCTACAGGCCCCAGTTAGCATGTTAAACTTCATGACAATATAATTAGAAAAGCAATCAACATGTATGGCTGATTTTGAAGGGTTGCTGGGAGAAAGCTTATTCTCTCTGAAAAGAACATTGCAGCTCATTTTGGGTTTGCAAGGTTGCATCTGGACAAATGCCATAATGCTCATCACAAACTCCTCATAGCAACTGTCAAGCACGGTGGTGGAGGGGTGATGATTTGGTCATATTTTGCATCCACAGGAAATGGGGACCTTGAAGCCACTGAGTCGACCACAAACTCCTCTGTATACCAAAGTATTCTAGAGTCTAATGTGAGGTCATCTGTCTGACAGCTAAAACTTGACCAAAACTGGGTCATGTAATAGGACAATGATCCCAAGCACAGCAGCAAAGAAAAGAATCGCAATGTCCAAGTTTGAAATGCTGTGCTTAAAGAAATACTTGCAAACCTCAGTGAAGGATTGTAGGGTGCCTGGGTGGCTTAGTGGTGAAGCCAGCGACCACATACACACGTTGCGGTGCGGGCAGCGTGGGTCCGCGTCCCGGCCCGGCGCCAATTTGCCCGTGTGTCTTCCCCTGTATCTTTCCCCTATTTCCTGTCTCTCTCCACTGTCACGAAAAGCTGCTGTGGCCAAAAATGGGGAAAAAAAAAAAATGAAGGATTGTAAAGAAGAGTGGGGATGTGAGAGACAGTTGAAGTCATACAGAAATGGATTACTTCAAGTTACATCTGCTAAAACTGCTTTTAGATCACGAGGTGTACTGAAGGTTTTTCACCAGGCTGCAGTTAATTGTAGCATAGTAACTCAGGCTCAGTGCATCCCTGAATCCACTGTGAATGAGTTGGCGATCTGCTACTAAGGAAAGTGTACAGTGTATATACCAGCATTCAGCATAATTTAGTGTGAATATTTGTCATCTCATATGATGTGTGTGAAATATGTCACTTCCTGAGAAGCACGTATGACTTAATTTGAGGTGAACTAAGCTGTGAGAAAATTTTTATAAAGATACGACTCTCTGCAAAATGAAACTTTATTTTCACATTGAAATTGAAGAATAATTAACACTGTCCACTACAATGTTATGTGTGTTACTAATGCATTGCATTATGGGATAGTTATAGTGGTGTCCTGTGCTTGCATACTGTAATATTCCCTTGTAAATAGTATGTGCTGCATATACTATTGGGCTCAGGCTAAGATTTCAGATATCCTAAATAATTCTATTTTAGCATGCAAACTTATCGATGCAGCCTTCGTTTATTTAGACTAATGCAAATAAAACTTCTGCTCTCTCTTCTAGTTTCATAAAAATTCCAAATGATCTTATCTTCCTGTGTGTGTTCACTGCTCAGGCTGAAATCCTCAGCGTCCTCAGCCACCGCAACATCATCCAGTTTTACGGTGCAATTGTCGAGGCGCCCAACTATGGAATCGTCACTGGTAAGTTAATAAATTAAGAAGCATATTTACAGTAAAGTAAGTCTCAAATAAAAAAAAAAAAAAGAAATTGTGAAAGAACATCCAGCAGCCAGATCTGTTTGCAACAGTTGCCTAGCTTGCTCAATGCAGCAGAAGTTTCTATGGAAGTGTGAGTGAATGCCAGAGGCTTCAGGAAGTGCACACATTCATACAGTAGTCGTGTGGTCCTGTTTTCATTTTTTTGTCCAGGTCAAAGGCCGAGGAGAATAAAGCAACCTCAAATGCCCGTGTGGGTATGAACTGTTGTAAACAAGGGGCCCATCGTGCTCTCATCTAGCAGGGCGTCCCGCAGAGAAGTCATTTAAAAAAATAGCTGCCAGCTCAAAAATATGTTTAACTTATTGTTTGACCTTCACTCCTGAATGTTGTACATGCAGTTTGATTGTAAAAGGCATCTAAAGGTGTCACTCAGTTTGTGTAGACTGGAAGTTTTTATAGGCTCTTAACACATTTTCTTGTGTCTCATATCAGACTTTGCTTTAGTTCTTGTGGTGAACTGACAAAACAGTTTCAGTTTCACTGTGCCACTGTAAAAAAAAAAAAAAAAAAATGCTCCTGACATTCAGGAATTGCTGCATGTTTGGAAAGTCTGATTCTTCCCTTCACCCTACATCTTTCTAATATTTTGTCCTCACTTTGATATCTTGCTCTCTGTTTAGTAAACAGTAAAACACTCTGTGAATGAGCCAAACAGCCTCATTCACAGCTTAAACATAGGGTATTGCATAAGAGACATTTGTTCTGTTGAACAGGAAAACTAAAATATTAAAATGCTTTAAAAATAAAGCCACAGGTATTCCTATAAAACATGGCTATACTTAATATGCGTGTAGACTTACAAAGGGTGGAAAAGATATGCTAACAGACTGTGGTTTTCTGTATTTAAATTTTACAAAGTGTTTTGCATTTCCTCTGCAGTTTGTAGATAAACTGGTAGCATTCGCACAATTCCTGTTGTAAACTTGCAGATGAAGTGGAAAATGTGCAAATTGAAAACTCTAATTAAAAAAGCAGCGGTAAACAAATAATGAAAACATGTCAAATGTGAGATGAATGTGTAGCCATGGTTTAAAATTCCAATATTATAATAAAATGGGAAAGTTAGGGCAACAAACTGATTCCACATTTACAACAAAGCAACATTTGTGAAAAGTTTCAGTCTGGTTTCTGGGCCAACCACATTACGGAGTTTGCCCTGTAGAAAACCTTCCCCTTTCCTCCCCATCAGCAGCTACTTTCAGCTGCTCCCTTATTCACAAGGGGTCGTGACAGCGAGCAGCTTCGCATGTTTGATTTGGCAGAATTTTGTAAAATGTTATGCCCACGCTTTCTATATAATAGTGGTTAAAAAGAATCCGAAATCAAATTAAAGTTTAGTGGAGAAACACTCGGTGCACTTGACTCCTTCTCAGCCTTGGTTGTACTTCAGAGCTCTGAAAGGGGAAGGTTTTGTTGTCAAGGAGTAGGATGCGGTCTCTATTTAATAAGGCAGAATCTAATTAGCAGGAGAGAGAGGAAAAAAAACGTTTGCCATCCCCACATTCATCATCTCTGTTATAACTCTGTTGACACACAGCATCAGTTCCCTCTTTCTTGCGGCCAATATCTACTACCTATCTGAGAAACCTGATTGTCTCTGTTGACCTGCAGGAGTTTAACAATACCTGCTGTCGCTCAGCGGCTTCATAAACCTGATAAATTATTGGAGAGTATTGTTTCAGGGTTAAAGTACATTTGCCAGTTATAGTCATTTTAAGGCGTTTTTCTTTTTTTTTTTCTTCTGCTGATTAGGACTCTGCCGTGACACTACGCTAAAATGAGAGTGCATTTACAACAGAGCCGTCATGGGTCATCATTATTATCTAAGGAATGTGGATAGGTGGCAAAGTGCAAAAGCAGACATTTCTTCACCTTACATGCTTAGGTAAACTAGCTGCATGATGTTTAACACAAGTTTGTAGGTCTGCTTTCATCCAGCTTTTGCTGTGGCACAAGTCAAAAAAAAGAAAAAAATCAACAGGAAACTCTGGCTTATAATAATAATAAAAGTCCTCAGTGTATTTTATGGTTGTTAATTAGGTTCCTGTCTCAGTGCCTGTACATGTTTACAGTAGCATGTTGGGATACGATGGGGTTATTGCGCACAAATAGAGGGTTCCTGCTGTTTAGTTGATGCTCGTTTATCTCCGTTTAAGGGGTTTATTTCACTTTACTTTAGCCTCTGTCCACAGACAGTGAAGCTTAAAGTTCATGTGTGTGTTTTAACCATGTTTGATTTATCACAGCCGTCTGTCAGTGTCTTCGACAGTCTTGTGAAAGACTGTAAAAAATGCAAAAATCTACATAATTTACAAGTTTCAAACACTTCTAATGGCCCATTTTAAATGTATGAATCCTTTGACAACGGAGCAAGAGCAGCTTTGTGTTGCAGAGGTTTAACAGATGTGGCGTGGGGGGGTAGGAGAGCTCAGTGCTCACCTACAGCGTTAGGCCATAGCAATCGACGAGCAAGACACTGTGAAGGATATGTTCATGAATTTTGGTGTCAGCCACTATCAGCAATACAAACTTTTATGTTTCATGTTTACTCAGAATATGCCAGCGGTGGCTCGCTGTACGATTACCTGTCCAGTGATGTCAGTGAGGAGATGGACATGGGACAGATCATGACATGGGCTGCAGAGATCGCCAAAGGTAAACGTCCAATATGTCTTATTAATAAATAAATAAATAAAAAGTTTATTTGAGATTGAGTCCCCACGGCCATCCGGATCCTAAACTCCAACCCCGTCCCTTCCCAACCACTGCGCAAACACGCATCACATATGGTTATAGGGTGTCTATATGATGTCTGTTTGTTTCATGAATGAGTTGCTTATGTCTTATGAGTCTTTTAATTGATGATGTGCATGTTTGTTGCATCACACAAGAGTTGCACTTTTTAAAATTTTGTTGTATGCCGACCTTGCAATGAAAATAAAGATATCTAATCTAATCTAATCTAATCTAATCTAATCTAATCTAATCTAATCTAATCTAATCTAATCTAATCTAATCTAATCTAATCTAATCTAATCTAATCTAATCTAAGATCCTTTATGCCCATAATTGTACAAAATAAAAATTGTTTACAAATCCTTGACAGAACTAGCAGCTAAGTAGTAAAATTAATACCTGTACTGATGTAAAGAGCTTTTTCTTTGAAAGTTGTTTAGCCTATTATATGTTTACCAGTCATAAAAACACCTATTAAAGCACAAGCATATGCTTACATTAAAAAAAAGAGGAAAAAAGACTGCATGTTGCTCAAAAGAGCTCCATGCCTCACTGCACATTGCTGATATACATGCATGTGACATTATGATTTGAAAGATGCATTATCTTCTCATTAGTGCAACTACAACCCTAATTCCAAAGAAAGTTGAGGTGCTGTGTAAAATGTCAGTAAAAACAGAATGCAATGATTTGTAAATCTTGTAAACTCATGTTTTTAATAAAAAATGGAACAAAAATACATTTAAACTGAGAGAATGTACCATTTTAAGAAAAATTATTAACTCATTTTGGATTTGATGGCCACAACACATCTCAAAAAAGTTGGGACAGGGCCATGTTTACCACTGTGCAGCATTCCCTTTTCTTTTAAGTCAGTGAACGCTGGGAACCGAGGAACCTGTTTGCTGGACTTATGGGAGAGAAATATTGTCCCATTCTTGTCTGATAGATGATACTAGCTGCTCAAAAGTCTTCGGTCTTTGTTGTATTTTTTAATTTCACAATGAGCCAAATCTTGCCAGTTGGTGAAAGGTCTGGATTGCAGGCAGGCCAGTTCAGCATACAGACTCTTCTACTGTGAAGATCTGCAGTATCTGCAGTGTGTGGTTTAAAAATATGGAAGGCCTTCCCTGAAAACAATGTCATCTGAACAAGATGACCTTTTAGCACTGATGGTGCCTTTCCAGATGTGCCAGTGCACTCCCATACTGTGCAGGTACTGAGCACTGATAACGAGCCGGATGGTCCCTCTCATGTTTAGTCATCTTTAGTTTTATTTCCCAAAAAGAATTTCAAATTTTGATTGGACTTCTTACAGCACAGTTTTCTACCATTTTAAATGGAGGAGGCGTTTCAGGATCATGTTCACGTCTGGCTGCTTCTTTGGATCACAGAGCTTTAGCCTGCATTTGTGGATGTCACACAAATGCAGTGACCTTTGTTCCCAGAGTGTGATCTTTGGTGTGTGTTCCTGTGTTCCTGAGCCCATGCAGCGATTTCCATGACAGAATCATACCTGTTTTATAATGCAGTGCTGCTCCACGACCCAAAAAATCTAAATATGGGTTCATGAGATACCATAGCATACTTTTTGGAATTGGGATTGTAGTTTCCACATGAGTTTTCACTGATGTTCCTCTAAAAACATCTCTTTATTTCTGCTTTAGGAATGCACTATTTACATTCAGAAGCTCCTGTGAAGGTGATCCACAGAGACCTAAAGTCCAGGAATGGTAACTGAATATAACATGACATTATAACATCTAATTCCTAAATATTTTAAGTAAATTATTATTTATTGACTTTTTTCCTCTTTCAGTGGTTTTATCTGCAGACAAAGTTCTCAAAGTAAGTATTTTTTTTTTACATAACTTATGGTTTGGAATTAGATCTCAAATGATCATAAAATTATCAGAAATAATCTGAATTTTATAATCATAAACTTTGGTACTCCCCAGCCACCTTGCAACATATCCAGGCATTTTTTGGGGGCAGCTGACTTTGGCCAAGACTTAAACTTTAATAAAAAGCTTTTCTGCACCTGTAAATCATACTTACGCTACCGGCTTTGCTTCTGTGGATTCTTGAAGCACCACGTCTCACTCTTGCATTCTCAACCTGCTCTGTGATGTGATAGTCCCATTAGCTGAAAGAGCCGCGTTTTATTTCAGCATTTGAAAGAAATATGAGCATGAAATCCTGGTTTGTTATTTATCTACAGTATACTGACACAAGAGGGCAGTGACTAACTTTGCATGTGTCCCATGCTATAGGTGGGGTAAGTTGAGAGAAAATGGGATCCTTTTTGTTGATCTGCTGCTGATTGGTTACCAGTTCTTCTTTCATGAGGCTTTATACAGTCCCTCACATAGATAGAAACAACAACAAAGCCGGTAGTAATTGTGTTGGTGCAGTGTGCGACTGCTTTAAGAGCCCTGCAAGGTTCATCCGCCTGTAAATCAGCTAAAACCTTATGTCATATATGTCAAATATGGTTTCTACAGTTCTCTGATCTGTGTTTTAGTGTGCGGCTCCTAAACGAATTCTCCCCTTTAACTAAAGATCTGTGGACACAGTCGATCCATTTATTTAGATGTAGCTTTTATCTCTGTTTTATTTATTGTTTGTTAAAGTGTCTGTCTCCCTAAATTGTTTGTTTTGCTCTTTTATAGTGAGGGTTTTTTTTTTTCTTATGTTTTTAACAGGTGATATAGAAAGTTGCCATTTAAATCAGCTTTACTTAAAAAGATACTACACTTTAAATTTGCAGGAGAGTTCATGGGTCATGGACCTATACTGTAACTTTAAACATGCTTTGAGGTATCATAGAGACACATTTTCTGTCTGTGCTGCATTTAATTTGACTCTGCAATGACAAAAACATTAGTCGACTCCAGGACTAAATTATATGATTACACTGCTGCAGATTTGTTGCATCAGCATCAGGTGAATATAAATCTGCATGCTGCTGTGATTGCTGTATTTTAGGTATGACACAAGGTTTGATAATGACTGGTCTCTAAACACAACGAGTCACCTTCATCTTTTATGATGATGGTAATTGTTAATATTATTATGTTTCTACAGATCTGTGATTTTGGGGCATCTAAATTTCTGACTCACACAACGCACATGTCCTTGGTGGGCACGTTTCCCTGGATGGCTCCGGAGGTCATCCAGAGCCTGCCTGTGTCTGAGACCTGTGACACCTTCTCCTACGGTGTGGTAGGTAGCAAACATATCTTCATAACTCTGATGCTTACTTTTTGTCCTTAGGACCACATAAAGCACTTCAGAGGTATAATAAAAATACTGTGTGGGAATTAGTTTATTTGAATACAGAATATACCCTCTGTTTCCAGTTGTGTTTTATGATATAAATATAATTACTTATGCTTTAAACTTCTAAACTTTATGCGCAATTTTTAATGACATACTTCTAACATCTCAGTACCAAAAATGTTTGGCGACTTAGTCCTTTGATTTTTATTTTTTATGTTTCAGTCGACAAGAACTGCAAACATTTTAGTCTGGATTTCTTCAGTCTGATTTTTGCCACTTTAAATGTGAGCACTGTGAGGCTACAGCTGATGCCATTTTTCTGTATGCTTACCATTTATACTCCTCTCTTATAAGGTTAATAGAAAGGTCTCAGTGTCCATGGCCCTCTGCTCTCACATAACAGATAACCTCCCCTGAGTAAATGCAGTTAAAGTTTATCACTTCCCGTCTCTGCCTTTCCTGCTCACCTAGCCTCTCCTCTACAGAGCAGCACAATCTTTCAGAGAGCGATTTATTTAAAATCCTGTTTCCTGTCTGAGTTTAGCAATAGAGCCCAGACAGCAGTGGTTGGGTAATAGCAATACATTTATCCACAAGTATTTCTTCAGAGATCACAAAGGAGGTGTTGGAGTGCAGTTATTAATCTTGAGCTGACTCATTCCTTCTGACGTATTATGATAGATGTAAGACTGGAAGTAACGCTAACACTGCATCCACTCAATCTGTGTTGCAGTAATAGTGTTACATGGTAACACGGTACTTGTTGAGTCCTGCCTGCGTGTTTGTAGTTTGCCTCGACCTGTTATGTGGGCGCTTCTTCTCACTGTGATGAGTTCAGTTCATAAACCTGTTTTGTCCAAGATCTGGTAACATAGTAAGACGTGGTAAGTTATTGAGAAGCTTCTTATTAGCACCACAGGCCAAACAGATAAATCTACTGAACATGAGAGATTTTTGGCGGACGAAGACATAACAAAAATAATCAGGACTTGTGAGTTATTCTGCAGATGCTGCAGGATTATTTTTTATGAAATAAAAAGAATAGGTTGATGGTATTCCCGGCAACATAAAGCTCGTATTGCGAAGGCTGTCTGTCCAGAAGATGTTGGCACTTTGCGCTCCATAGACTCTGTATAAACGATGGACTGAACCCAGGTTCTGAAAAAGCAAAACCAATGAACCACTGAAGTGTCTTGATACATGCTCAGTAGTCCAGATAAGGAAAATCCCATAAAGTTGATTCAGTTCATCTGGATGAAACATTTTCAGTGGGAGAAATATTTCATCACTCATTCCTGTGACTTTTTCCATCTCAGCTGACTGCGGATTTCCCCGACCTTATAACCAGTACAGTTGCATGATGACCTGTTTACATAGTTGGGGAAATCTGCAGTCAGCTGAGATGGAAAAAGCCACTTGGACGAGTGATGAAATGTTTTCTCCCACTGAAAACCTTGCATCTAGATGAACTGAATCAACATTCTAGCAATAAGGAAGTATATTAAACCTGCATTCTTGCTGGGTGACTCCTCTGGTTGCAAAGAGAAGTGTGATTGTATAGAAACCTTAAACAACCCTATTTCTTCCTTCTTTATATGACCTTATTCCCAGTACACATACAGGTGGTAAATGAGGTAACTGTGATTCACTGGATGATAAAAATGTAGCATATGCTTCTGTTTTATAAAGAGAAAATGTAAAGAAAACAATGAATAACAAAAAACACTTTGAGAACGCAAACTCCGCCAAGGCAGCTCGCTCTCTGAGCAGTATTTACTTTTAAGGAGGTGGTATTCTATGTTGTATATTCATTGTGTTTTCTTTGTTCTTTTTAAACATTCCTTAAGAAGTTTATAGTGCAGTAAAAATATTTCTAACTATCTCAGGAGCTCATTCACCTTCTTTAAAGATGTCACACATTTTGAGGTCAACTTGAAAGAAAGGCAGATGTGAAATGTAAAAGCGAGGTCAGAGGTCAAATGTGATGTGATACTGAGAAGACCCATATATCATTTCCTATATACCTTTATGTTAATACAAACAATGGCAGTAAGAAACATGAAATAGCACTTTATAGCATTACTAGCACTCTGACCTTCAGATCAATCTATTGACCTTAAAGGAGAGGTCAGAGGTCAAATGTGATATGTTGACAATACACACCAGACCAGTTTCTGTCCAATAAATCATTAAATTGACCTTGAAGACCTTGGTGGATGTAAGTCAAATTTTAATGGGTTGTTAACATGACCCCACTCTGCGCCCCTACAAGGTTTTATCAGAATGAATTCAAAACTTTTCGAGCTATCGTGTTTACAGAAAGAAAGACGTGTGCGCGCCGCGCACTCACGCACACACTATCTGCCAAAAGCCTAACCTCTTAGGTGGTGGTAATAACAGCAGGCTTTCAAAGAGATGAATTATTACAAAGTATGTAAGGCAGACTCAGTGCACAAAGGATGCCATTGTGGATGGATATAACAGAGGTCTCTCACATCAGGAGTCACTTAGACTTTGCAAAAAGTTTCTTTTCACTTCTTTTTTTTGCAACTTTGTAAAATTTACTAAGAACCCATTGGCTCATACAGTAGGTCAAGGCCATTTCTGGTAGATTTCTGTTATTTCTCATTCAATCATGTGGTAAATAATATAATCAAATCTCTTGAAAATGCATTTATTATTGCACATCAAAGATCACAGACGTGAAAAATTCACCAGGAGGTGCAGCTAAAAGTGCAAGGTCAAGAAGTTGGAGCCCAATTATGTATTTCTTTCTTTCTTTTGCAGGAAACATATGATTGGCAGGCTTTTTTTTAAATTTCAGACTAAAAATAAGATTTTATCAAGTAAAATGAATGCAGCTGACAAAAAAGCACTAAAGTCTCTCAAGAGAAGAAGAAGAAAAAAAAAACCTCAACCAGTCCCACTGATATTTTTCATTTTAACATTTCTTCTCTCTGCCTAAGTGGACAAAAACAGCATTTTTGACCTTTGCAGGAGTACTGCCTCTTAGAAACTTACTGCGTCTTTCATTGTTGTTAAACTGTTGGGAGTGGTTTCACTGTGAAATCTCTCATCAGTTGCTCTGAAGTTGTTTTGAAACTGTTTTCGTTATTATACAAGAGTGAGCTACTGTTGTTAAATTCAAAGGCATCAATTAAAATGATTTCTTCTTAGATCTATGTAGGATTTTACAGTCTTCATTTCTGCAAAATCATTGCAGCTTT
The DNA here is from genome assembly GCF_007364275.1 of Archocentrus centrarchus. NCBI lineage: Eukaryota > Metazoa > Chordata > Actinopteri > Cichliformes > Cichlidae > Archocentrus > Archocentrus centrarchus. The sequence continues at coordinate 18,203,736 of NC_044366.1, forward strand.
ACGTTTCTCCCTGAGACGCCCGTACAGTATGTTGAGCTGATTTCGGTAGTAAAACACATACGTGTAATTAGATGCAGCTGACAAGAAGCATAAATCTGGGAATGTGGCGTACATATACAGTATTCCTCTTTGATGTTTGAAAGCAGCGCTCATTCACCTTTTCATTATGTGGTTTTTAAGATGTTGACACAGGTTATTATTTCTGACACTAGTGAAGCCCAGCTGAAAAGAAGCGGAATTATGAAGGGAGTGCTTCAACAGCCTAACAGCCTTTAATGCGAACCTTTTTGTTTGCTTTTTATGTTGCATGTGGTCTCCAAGGGAAACACATAAATGTTTTTAGTGTTTTATTTGTGCAGTATATGAATACACATGCTATATAAACAGACAGTTTATGCAGTGTTATACTCTGCAGTGTTTATATATTCATGATATTTCTGTGTGATCCTACCACGTGGTGAAGAAAAACAGCAGCATATTCACATTTATCACCAAATGTGGACTTTCACATATGTGAGTGTATCGTTGTATAAGTTTATAATATTTTTACGTGACTCTTCATCTTCTGTGACAGGTGCTTTGGGAAATGCTCACCCGTGAGATACCGTTCAAAGGCCTGGAAGGCTTACAAGTGGCATGGCTTGTGGTGGAGAAGAACGAGGTATTTTACTACTGTTCATGATTACATGTATACTGAATGAATACTGAACGGGAAACTGCAATATAAAAAAAAAAAATTTGTGGAAACATAAATAAATGAAGCACTAAACAAATAGATGTGCCATTTTATTGCACCAAAATAATATTAGAAATAAATATAGGCTTAAATTAATTTATAAATGTATTTTAAATCCCTCCTGTGTTTAATTACTAGAAAATTTTCTAACTCCTAGATGTATTTTTAATATGATTCTTGGTGCATTGCATGGAACATTAATTTATTTAATGGTAAATGGTAATGGTAAATGGACTAGCTCTTATATAGCGCTTTTCTACTCAGTATGAGCACTCAAAGCGCTATTACAACATGTTTACATTCACCCATGCACTCCCATTCATACAAGCACTTCCATGTTTGCTAAGCTAAGTGCTTTTTAATTAACTATCATTCACACACATTCATACTCCGACGGGACGGTCGGAGAGCAACTTGGGGTTAAGTATCTTGCCCAAGGATACATTGGCATGTAGCCTGGAGTAGCCAGGAATCGAACCGCTGACCTTCTGATCAGTAGGTGACCTGCTCTACCTACTGAGCTACAGCCAAAGTCATACACACCTGACATTTTAGTAGGTGCACTGGTTCAACTGCTCGTTAGCTCAAATATCTAATCAGTCAATCACATGGCAGTAACTCAGTAGATTTAGGCATGTAGACATGCTCAAGATGATGTGCTGAAGTTCAACTGAGCATCAAAATGAGGAAAAAAGGTGATTTAAGTGCCTTTGAATGGGGCATGGTTGTTGATGCAAGATTGGGTGGTCTGAGTGTTTTAGAAACTGCTGATGTACAGGGATTTTAGTACACAACCATCTCTAGGGTTTGCAGCAAATGGTCTGAAAAAGAGAAAATATCCAGTGAGCATCAGTTCTCTGGGTGAAAACGCCTTGTTGATGCCAGAGGTCAGAGGAGAATGGCCAGTCTGCTTTGAGCTGATAGGAAGACAAAAGAAAGTCATATAACCACTGGTTACAGTCAAGTTATGCAGAAGCGAATCACTGAACACACAACATGCCGAACTTTGAAGCAGAGGGGCTACAGCAGCAGAAGACCACACTGAGTGCTACTCCTGTCAACCAAGAAACTGACACAATTTGCAAGGGAACAGAAGTTTGGAAACATGTTACCTGGTCAGATGAGTCTCAATTTCTGCTGCCATATTCAGATGGCACAGTCAGAATTTGGTGTAAAAAATGTGAAAGCATGGATCCATCCTGCTGGTGGTGTAATGGTGTGGGGGGATATTTTCCCTTGTACCAACTGAGCATTGTTTAACTGCCACATCCTGAGTAAATGACTTCTGCAGTCTCCAAATCTCAATCCAACAGAGCACCTGAATGTGGTGGAACGAGAAATTTGCATCATGGATGTGCAGCTGACAAATCTGCAGCAACTGTGTGATGCTATCACGTCCGTATGGACAAAAATCTCTGAGGCATGATTCCAACATCTTGTTGAATCTATGCCACAAAGAATTAAGGCAGTTCTGAAGGCAGAAGGGGTCTAATCAATACTAGCTAGATGTGCCTGATAAAATGGTGATAAAACGAGTGTATTAATTTATATCTTTATTTTTGATCATGGTAGTTGTCCTCCATGGGCTAGACAACCAGGAGACACCTTCAGGACCAAGCCAAAAGTCTGGATTCTAGTCTTATGCTAAGTTAAATGGTTGTCAGCTTTAGGATCACATTTAACAGACACAAGAAAGGTACTGAACTCATTCTGTAACTCTGTTATTAGCGTATTAAAGCATTCCTTTTAAGGCCATGTTTTCTCTGTTTGCGTGTGTTTTAGAGGCTAACCATCCCCAGCGGCTGCCCTTCCTGCTTTGCTGAGCTCATGAAAAAGTGTTGGGCAACAGAGCCAAAAGTGAGTTGGCCAAGCATACAGATATGGTGCACGTGTACGTATGCGAATCATATAGACAGCTAATGTTTTTACGTTCATTTAGGAGCGGCCGATGTTCAAGCAGATCCTCTCTACTTTGGAGTCCATGTCTAATGACAGCCAGCTTCCTCAACAGTGCAACTCGTTCCTTCACAACAAGGCTGAATGGAGGTAACATGATCAGCTATTCTTCAGACCCAGTAAATGTATTTATAACTGTCTTTTTTTTTTTTTTTTTGCCAGTATACTGCATCAGTGTAGGAAGACGTGCGACTGTTTTCAAAGAATGATGTGGAAATGTGGCTGACGGGGGCCGTGAAACACAAAAAAGGACTTGAGATCATGCATATAGATCTTTAATAATCACACTGATAGCTACATAAAGACATAAAAACCCCCCAAAGAATCATCCATCTGGATATACTTCCTCTCTTTACCCATAAGACCCTAAAAATAATCACCATCTTTTTCAAGTAGAAGTGTTTAATTGGCCTGTATGAGCAGCTGGAGGTTTGGTGATGTTCGGCACAGCCTGAGTCTCAGCTGTTACTTTATTCTCCGTCTGCCTCTCCCCGGGCCTTGTCTGTGCTTGGAGTTTTTTTTTTTCCTCAGAAGTTGTGTTGGTGTCATTGTGTCCAGGCAGCCATCTGCAGGTGGAGCAGGTTGGGGTAAATCTCAGTGCTGGAAAACAGAAAATGAGAATGTGTTTTAGCCCAAGAAGTTTGAGACTACGAGATTAGCTGGCTCGCAATAAAAGATGAGGCTGTCACATGTAATTGAGGGACACTGAGAAACTTGTTGTGCTTATTCCCATTTGCTCAGGTATGTGCGTTACTCAGAAACAGCCAATAAAGAGTACTATTTTTATAGTTACTGTGTTTGGCTCTTTGCTTTATAACATTTAGCGTAAATTGAAACATTCTGACTTTCATCTCAAGGTCCATATTCACTCTTGTTTTAGCTCTATGAATAAATCTGTCATATGGACCTAAGTGCTCATGTTAATTAATATATAGTTTTCCTCTTAAGCACAATAAACTTAAACAGAAACATACACCATCCCCCTAAATATCTGTTTCTTTGGCTCCTGGATGAGTTGCGGGACATAAATCTATATCTGATTGCTGAAAGTGGATTCCTTCATTGCTAATATTCATATACTGATTACTGCAGTTTTAAGTGCTTTTTTGGGGGTCAGGGTAATGTGAAATGTAGAGGTTTGTCAGGGCAGCAGGAGGCTGTAGAGCTCAGTATTCGCGTGGGAAGTGGGTGGAGGAACTGAAGGACTGGGAGGAGTAAGGCATGGCCTTCCTGCCTGGGCTGCATGTGTTTATGAAAAGAGTGTGGGAGTTTTTGGCTGGGCTGAAGTTCAGCATGGCCTTCTGCGATACATTGTGCAGCCCCACCTGCTGGGCAAAACAAATCCCAACATGCTTTGTCCTGCACTTGGTATTTAAAGTGTCAGCGTAATTGCCTCCTGAGTGCAGGGCATCACTCGGTTGTTTTCAGCAGAGCTTTATTTTGGTTGAATTTTAATGTTATGTCACTGGATGCTGTCCTAAAACTCTTGCTGTTTTAATTTTGTGGTCATAGTTTTAATTTTTCCCTCACGCTCAACAAAACCTACAGTGGACTGATTCTTCTCACAAATGTTTTTATCAGCAAAGCCAGTTTGATGTATTTCTCCGTGTGCTGTGCAGTCAGACTTGAAATGCACATAACCTAACAGAAAATTTCAAACTCTGACAAATATATGAAGCAAAATTTTTAGGAAAGTGTATATAGTGACTAACATTATTAGTCTCTGTGAATTTTTCACTCAGTGTAGAGATTATATATCTTCATCAAAAAGCTGGCTCATGTTTATATAGCATACGAGACACATTAACTCAGGGAATATGTAGGAGTATGAACCCATTTGCTTTTATCTGATGACCATCCATTGCATGTTTGACCACTGCATAACTGAGGTTTGTTAAAAACTACAGTGCAGCTGATTTTGGAAATTAGAGCATAGACTGAGTGCTGCAGATTGTAGGGAAGCCAGAAATTAAAGAGTGAAAAATGTTGGTTTTGGTCTTTATAAGAAAAAAATCCAGCCAGCCTTAAATGTTAACAGTTTTCTCCTGCTGTATGATGAAGGTGTGAGATTGAAGCTACACTTGAGAGACTTAAGAAGCTGGAGAGAGACCTGAGCACTAAAGAGCAGGAGCTGAAGGAGCGAGAGCGGCGACTAAAGATGTGGGAGCGCAAACTCATCGAACAGTCCAACAGTCCGGTGAGTTCCTCATTATCCCCTCTTCACTTTGGTCCACCTTCACCTTCAGGACAGCAGCGTCAGAGCGGCAGCACATCGACTCTGCGCCGCTGTTCACGTCTGCGTTTCCACGTTCAGGCCTGATTTCTGAGTTAACTTCTGAAGTCCCCTCAACCTTTTTCTGGAGTGAAAGGAAAGCAGTGAAATGAGAATAAACAGCATGAAATGAGAAGGAAAGGGAAACAGTGTGAAACTGTTGGCAGTGCGCATTTATGATCATATTTATCGTTATGATAAAGATTAGAATTGGATTATAAGCATGCAGCCTCTGACGTGACTGTCACAGGTTTACTTCTATTTACTTCTATTTGTTTGTTTTTGCTTTTTTTCCATGCATGAATGGTTGGTATACATCACTTAACATCATATGCAACACAATTTAGAGTGCTGCAACGAATGATTATTTTTATTACTGACCAATATCTTGTTATAATACACAAAATCTTCTCCAACACGATCAGGAATTGAGTAGCTAAAATTGGTACACAGGTACATCTCAGGCCCCTGAAGGTTCTCATCTATATCAGATATTATAACCTCATAATGTTGCCTAGCAACCACCTACCAGTGGGCTACGATGACCCATTTGTAGCATTGTGTGCACCTATAACACCTTATAAAAGCATTGTATCATTTTAATCTCATGATAATAATATTGCATTTATATCCACAGAGCATTAATTGTGCATGATATATTACGACACCATCATGTCGCCAAGCAACCACATATTAACCCACTAAAATGACCCTTTTGGAACTATCCACAAAAATTTAATTATGCATTGTGTTATGATGTCATCATGTTGCCTAGCAACTATCTAATAACTGACTAAACTTAGAGACCAAACAATACTGTAGTGTTAATAATTTCCTGTTATTTGCCTATAAAATGTCAGAAAGTAGTAAAGATATGTATGTTTTTTCTTTCTTTCTGTCTTTTCTGTCCAACAGTCCACAAGCTAAGAATATTTTTAAGAATGATATATGTCAAAGAAAAGCATTATATCCTCACTACAACTAGAAAATATTTGGAATTTGTGCTTGAGGAAGAAAGATAAATTGATTGTACCCAGTCATTTGTTTCAACGCATATGTGGCCAGACGCCACAGTCATGCACAGGGTAGATACCTGGAAGCTGTCACTCACATACACACAACCCGCAATTTCTTTAGCCTGTATTTTAAAAAGTCAGCACGTCCTCTGAATAAACTATATTAAATATGTTTCCTTTCTCTGCCTACTATCCACTCACTCATTCTGCTGTCCTGTTAACTTCTCTTTAACATTTGGTTTCTTAAATCATCTTATTCAGGGTTCACAGTGTTGATATTTCTCATTTACCTTTTACTTGGTTGTTTACTTCCATGTCATTTCTTTTCCGTTCTGTCCTCTCTTCTCGTCTTTTCCTCTGTTGTCTCCTACCTCTGTGCTGTCCTTACCTGTAAAGAGAAGCGCTAAGCCATCCTTTCAGTCTGTGACGAAGGAGTCAAACAGTTCACAGGTGTCCTGTCATATCACGACCTCTGGTAATGAGGAGATGAGTCTGCAGTTTGTGATGAAAGGCTCTGAGGGCGTATTGTCTTTGGATCTTGGCCGGCCTGTCCTGCTCTGTGGTGTGCAGGTCAGCATGCGGGTCAAGCAAAACTCCTCCAGGTCTGTGAGTTGTGTCAACATGATGGTGGAAATGGGACACTTCCCGTGGTCTGATGACAGTGAACAAACCCCTCCAGTGTTTGGCATTGCCTCACATAATGTGATCTCACTTAATATATTATTGGTGTTGTAGAAGCACTAATAAGAACAGCTTGTTAAGTCGTGCTTTTAATTATTTAACAATTATTTCATTAATCATTACTTTGTCACACCACAAAAGAGCATTTATTCTGCTTTATAAGCTGTGCTCATGATGTATTTTCACCACATACAGCGCAGGAACTTGGTCACAATTATAGAGCATATTTGAAGCCCTCCACCTGTGGATATTATGGATGTAATTTGCCGTATGCCTAATGTTCTGGATGTATAGTGCCATGCTGTGAGGAAAGAGCCATGTGAGCCAGTTGCCTAGAGAAGGCCAGGCTTTTATGATGAAGTGACATTTTGCTGACATTAAGATTGGCCAATTTGTTCTGGTTGTGGTGGAGTGCAGTTGTTGAGACACAGTCTCTTACCAGGATAAGAAAGTACATGTTTTTTTCCTCTAAGTGACCTAGGTTCAAAACAGTAGGAGAGGGACTTTGCTGTGTGGCTGTCAGCTTCATTCTCTCGTTTTACCTCTGAAAACAGGTTTCCTCCTGAGGTCTCCAAAAAAGGATGAATTTTCCACCAAAGAATTTACATTAAAAAGCTTAACAGAATAACTTCTTTCTATAGACACCACGCTGTATTTATACATGCCGAATCACACCATATCTGCCGCCTCAAGAGCTGCTCTTTACAGTACAGAAAAGCATTAGCATTAGTGTTCACTTAGGTATTATGCCTCTTCTGGGGGAAGGACATGCTTCCTTGAGCATAGCCCATTAAATTGTCCCCTTCGCTTGTTATAATCAGTCAGTCTCATGAGGATGTAATCCTCTGTATTCCTCTGTTGTTGCTTGTTAGCTTCTTGCCATGAGCTAATACTCCTGTTCAAATATTGCCTATCCTCTTGTGCCATCAGGTCCTAGACACATTAGACTAGACATAACAATCAGCAGCGATTTTGTGTTTCCCTGTGTGAAAACTTGTTATTTCCCGGATCTTTTGTTATAATAATGAAACTTCTTCGTCTGATTTATTTTCATGTTAATAAATTATTTCCTTTTTTTGCTTTTTACTAATTTATCTCAGCTCTATTTCATTACTTTCCACATGTGAACAGATAGTGACTAAAAATGTTTTTGCATTAGAATTAAATTAAGTACATTTCTGTGGCTGTTATTAACAATCCGTTTACAATAACAGAGCACGACTGACAGCATTTTCATAAAAAAGTAAAATATGTGGCTCCTGTGGGTGTTTTTCAGTCTTTTCTCGTGACATTAACTACATGCTTGAAGTCATGATATTCATGGCCTGGTTACCCATCATCCACTTAGTCCACATGGGGGCACACTTGTGTGAACTAAACCCAACTCATAATCTTTCTCCTGCACATTAGACATACAGTATGAATCTTAAACACAAAGACTGTATTCCCATTTTAAAGTTTTACATTCACCCACATTTGCCAACGACGTGCGGTGCAAGCTCATTTGTCAGATAAAATAAGGGTTTTGAAAAGTAATGTTAAGTCACTCCAGTGAGACTTTGGCGTAGTGTTTCCGAATGTGTTTACTTCTCAACCGCATTACAGGAGGAGGCGGAAAACTGCTGCAGGGCTGAGTGGCTTTATGAGGCAGAAGCCTGCACTATAATGTATGCCAGCGACTGTCGACTGAGCCCGGCATTTAGTTCATAATCTGAGCTGTAACAGGATGTCGTGGGAAGAAGACAGTGAATGGGGGATTACTCATTCATTTAGACATCTTTTCTCCAATTTCCCATTGCATTATTTCTGTCATTACACACCAGTCTCATAATCACAATGATGAAATCTTTATTTTGGCTGGCAAGTTTCTGCCTGATTGCATTTAATGAGCAATAAATGATTTTTTCCCCCATTCAAATAGATCACATTAGATCAGTCAGATGGGCATTTCTGTTTTATATAGTCCATTAGGGCTACATCCAGTCTTCTTTATCATAAAGCACAATAACTGAAAAAGTAATGGTTTCAAAGACATGGAGAAAAATATGGACATTTTCCATTTTAATAATATTTACTGAAGTCTTGTGAGTTTTACTTTAAAGATCTGTCTTTTATAGAAACACACATGATGTCTGTATCCAACCATGTTCTGTTGCTGTGGCTTAAATGTGTCTTGTCTTGACAGTTGCTGCCCACATTGGACATATATACCTGGACAGAGGAGCATGTGGTCGGTATCAAAGTGTTTTTACCCGCAACCATTTCAATTTTGATACAATGTGTCACTATTACTATTAAAACTAATAAATCACTATTTTATTCCTCCAGTATTTCTGGATGCAGCAAATATTTGGTGCAGGTTTGTTGATTTACTTTCTAAATAGTTCAGATTGTCTTAAATCAAACTCAGCTTCATATTCTTCATTTCTGCACTGTTGTTTCAATGTTTGGTTGTGTCCTCTTTGCCAGGGGACAGTACATGTGACATGCAGCTTTATGCAGACCTGTTTAAAGCAAATCACATCACAGGAAAGCGGTTGCTGCTGCTCACAGAAAACGACATGCGGGACATGGGGGTCAAGTCCAAAGGTCACATCATGCACCTAAAGGCAAGACACGGTCAACCATCAACCAGCCAGATTTACAGGATAAAAGCAGAGCTCACTGATATTTGCATTTTAGTGAATTCAATTAGTACATTTTCATTTTTTTCCAGTGTGAAATTGAAAAGCTAACCCATGATTACCTCGGGTTCGTCCACTTCCCACCACTGTTGAAGGTATGAGGTATTTCTTCTTTATCCTTTAGAAATGTTATGTTTTTATTTTTATGCACCTTTTTTGAGGTTGTGTTTGTTTGTTTGTTTGTTTTTTTTTATCTCTTCCCAAGGATGAGCTCGAAAAGGAGGTGGAGCAGAGTAAAACTGTAAATCTGGAGTTGGTGTTTGGGTACCACTGGAAACCAGGAACAGGAAAATCTGTAAGTTTGTAAGGAAACACATTCAAAGATTGACTCCAACATGTTATGCAGCTGTGCGCATGTAATGAAACCAAAAAAAAGAAAAAAAAGATGAATATCAGAAAGAGATGTTGTCTGCTTTGAGCATTTTGGTGTAATTGATACTTTCTGAGGAGATATAGAGACATATGATTGAATCAGCCCACTACAACTGAAGCTGTTTGTTCTGAGGATTCATGATGGCGGCTGTTACACTGACCATTGAAGGCATCACTAGACACGTATTAAACCAGACAAATAAACATTTCAGGCTCAGCCATGTACCACATCCACCTCGACTTGCTCACAGCCCTTTGTTAGGGTCTCAAACTGTGGAGAAAGGGTGGCTCTTCACTTGCTGTTTGAATTTAATCAAAAATAGCCCATTTAGCCAGAAGTCATTTTCTTTTAAAAGGCAAACGTTATTTAATCTTTCAGCTGTTCATTGTCCCATCATAAATAGTCCTCTTTCAGTGTGTTCGGCAGGGCTGAAACGAGCCTGCTAATTGCCTCCCATTTCTTCTGACATGTGGTGGTTTAGTGGGTAGAAAACACAGCAGGGAGAAGGAAACAGGAGGCTGAGAAAATGAGAGCTAATTATTTTCCCCTGCCTGGTGTCAGGTTCCGTGTCAGCCTTGTTTTTACAAACTGGAAGGTTTTTTGCACTAAATAAAACAAACCCGCACTGCATTTTTTTCTTCGCCCCTCTTTGCTGGCGATGTCATGGAAGCAGCTGCACTTCTCAAAGACAAAATGAGGGCCTGCGATTGTGCGGCCACCATCTGACAGCCACTGAGGGTCCCCTACTAATGAGGATATCACCGTGCAGCCAAGTGAAAGGTGCTGAATTATGTATGAGTTGTCATTAGACGCACTCGGGTCCTAGGCATCATTACCAGACATTGTTTCTGCTGGAGTGATTAGACTAGCATAGACCTGGGAGCACCGGTGCGACCGTCCAGGCCCTACACCAGGCCAGCGTTGGGCCACTGGTGTGTTTCTGAGCCAGAGGCTTGCTCAAGCTTCCCCCCTTTGAGCTGTTTCCAGCCCCCCGGGGACGATGAAGGAGAGGGCGAAGGCTCCTCAGACGAGTGTGTTAGTGCCACTCCTCTGATGTCTTTCTCTGTGATCACTACACAATGGATTGGCCTGTGCCATGAACCCTGTGTGGTTAAGCAGTGACCTGTAGCTTCCTGGCAGCTTTTAGGGATTGGCGAAATCATTACATGCGTCGTCAGCATTCAGTATGCAGAAGAAGAGGGCTGGGGAATCGCTCCGATTTGTGCCTCCCAGTTTGATGTGTGTCTCTCTGCATGAGAAAAAAAAAAAAAAAAAGAAGAAGAAGAAGAAAAAATGTTTTTATCAACTACAATCAGCCAGTTTCCTGCTCCAAAAATTAATCCTGGATTCTGAAAAAAAAAGCTAAGCGTTTTGAACTTACAATAATGACATGAAAATATATGCAACTGTTTTTTTTTTCTGTTTCGCTGTTAGAGTCATTTAATGAAATTTGTCAAATATATGGCATATTTATGTTGAGAACTTAATTCCATGAAGATCACTGTTTGAACTAAGGTCTACCCCACTGTACACATTATGTACACACTGCTTTTGATATAATTTCTCCCTTTGGTCAGCTTGTAGTTTATTTCTAAAAGTTTCAGTTCACTTTTCTTTTCTGCCTTCACAAACATAGTGAAGCTTTGTGGCCATTAACTTGCCACTGTCATTAAACTACCTGTAGGTTGTGCTGTTGGTTTATATACAAAATTTGCCAAGTTCTCCACTCAGATGAGTGAAATTATAAAGTTTTCCATATATTGTCACTGAGACCAGACCTACATTATCTCACCATTAATTATTTTATTTCAAGGACTGCAAATGGAAAATGTACATGGAACTGGATGGAGATGACGTTGCTGTAACCTACATTAAAGATGTCATCTTTAATGCCAACAGACAAGACGTTGAAATCCTGCGGATGACTAAGGTGCCGTCGGAAATGCATTTCTGGAACACATCTAATTGTTTTAAATGTTTTGATCAGTGCATTTTACTGATGGGATTGTTGTATTGTGTGTGTGTGTGTGTGTGTGTGTTTAAACAAAATACTCTTATTCAATGCAGCCACCTTTTGTGATGGACAAATGGATCACTGGGCTACAAGAGAACCAGAGAGTGGACTACACAGTCAATTATGAGGTGGGTCATTTTAACAGCTGCAATCTGAAAATGCATCACACAGGCAGTCAAACAATCCTGTTTAACAATAAGCATTAAATATCATTATTTTCCTTTTTATTTTTGCACTTCAGAATGATGTCAAGTCTCCCAAGTCCTCCAAACACAGCTGCTCGATGACATGGAGTGTCGGTGGTGGAGGAGATGAGATCAAGACTGTGGAACTTGTCATTGAAACAGTACCAGCTAACACAGACTGGAACCTCAAGGACAGATCAAACTGTGGTAATAATTATATATATATATATATATATATATATATATATATATATATATATATATATATATATATATATATATATATATATATGCTGTATATGTGTGTGTGTGTGTGTGTGTATTATGCTTGTTGTTCATATATGAGTCTGAATTGCATGTCTTTTGTTTCAGATATTGATCCAACGTGGATGTACAACGTAAGGTTGAAGCAGATGATATCACAGAAATCCCATTCGACGACCGCTGCTCGCACTGCCTTCACTAGCTCCGATGCTCGCACTCTGCCTCAGTTCCTGTCTGCACATGAAAGACACGAGTTTTCTTATGCTGCAGCTGTGCGCCGCTCTCCAAACCGCGTCCACGGATCTCCTTGGACTGACTCACGCAGCTCCTCGCCAACTGCCAGCCTGTCGGCCAAACTCTCACCACTCCATCTGGGGTCAAAGGGCAGCAGTCCCTCAAGCACTACGTCAGAGAGCACCTCAGACAGAGAGCGCCCACTCAGTGCCGGAGCAATGCATAACTATCGCAAAAACAGCTACTTTGGCAATACATTAACTGCAGGTGGGGTGCAGAGTAGGGGTAATACAGGGGATAATGCTAGAGGTAGCCATATTTATAATAAAGGCAGCAAAACCTCCCGACAACCAGGGAGGCCGCGGTCCAATAGTGTCGTAGTACAGAGCCGCCCACCATCGATACCAGGTATATTGTCTGTGACACAAAACGCCAGTGAGGAAAAGGAGGGGGCCAAAGCCAGTGATGGAGGGTGGATCAAAGTGGAGCGTCATAAGAGATTACCACGCCAGGACAATAAACAAGTCAGAGGTCGACCGAGGAGAGGGGGCAGGGGAGGGCGAGGTGGTGGTGGAAGAACTTAAAATAGGCCACACATGAACTGATCATGTTATACACCAAAAATATTTTACACATGGATTATGTCTACACGAGACAGAGATTCTTCTTTTAGTAACTGGGATTTGTTATAAGAATGAGCTTTTCTGCTCATTGTATTTTTAAAAATGACAGTATATTCTGTGTTTTGGCAGATGACATTCACAACTGTGGCTGCATTGAAAATATGCTATTTATCACCCCTATAAAATAAAGATTAAATTCAAACTAGATTCTTGCCTCTTTACTGTTTCTATAATATGAGTTTTTCTTAACAGATATATTGCACCTACTGATACAGAAGTGCAAAGTCTTATTTGATCTGGTTTGCCCCACCCCACCCCATTGTTCTCTTTGATGCATAAGCAATCATGCCCACTTCCTGCCATTTATAGAAAATGCCTTTCTTTTGTCTTATCTCACTGCAGACTATAGAGTAGCTTTCTCTTTTAAATTTCTCTTATTCAGCCTAATTCAATTCAACTTTCTTTCTGTGTCAGTCCCTCATTTGCAAACAAATCTCTTTTATTTAGCAACCACAACCCATTTAAATCCACCTTAAATGTTTACATTACAAATGTAACCTACTATAAACTACTATGACCTGGATAACTGAGAATCTACACAGACATACAAATATAAACAAGGTTCTGTAAATTGCATTTGTTCTTCTGTCTGCTAACTTATTAGTGGCAGCTGAACTTTGGTCTGAACATAAAATAACCTTGCTAAAAAACAAAACAAAAACAAATCTGGTCTGTTTGTGAAGTTGGAAAGGAGTCAACACTTTACCCGCCTTGTATGCAAATAGTTCAGCAAAAAAATTCGCGCCGCGATAAAGGACATGGAAGACACGTACCCGAAAAGCCTCATAAATTCGTTAGTATTTAATGTCTGACGGCTCACAGAATGATAGGGCACACATTATATAATCATAAGAGGCTCTGTTTAGTTTGGTCTCTTGTGTGTTTCAGAAGATTTACCATGTTATTAAAAAAAAGTCATGGGCCTGCGTTTTATGCAGCTTCCAGGACTTTCCGGTGGCGCGGGAAATGAACGGCGTGTGGACTGCTTGCAGCTGCAGGTCCTGCTTTGTTCGCTGTGGAGCTGCTGCACGACGTGGGTCTGTTTCTGTTCGTGTGTGACGAGTTTTTCAAAAAGGAAAGAAAATGCCACTCACCCGCTCCAAGGTAAGAAGAAGTACAGCCAGAGATTTTTAGTAAAAGTGCATCCTTTACTACATATACTGTGTTTTGTTAACTTATTTATTGTAAAATTTACTTTCCATAACAAATTGTGTTAAGTTGGGGGTTTAGGCCCCAACTTTCCGCTGTCCTTATAATCTATATTTATTGGTGCCGTTGGTTAAAAAAAATGGACTACAGGCGCAGAAAATATGCGGCGGAAATAAAGTTTTAATTGCGTACATGCGGTTGTTTTTTTCTTTTTCCATGCACATTAAAAGTTGCCTGCATTTACTAGCTTTATAGTCAGGGGTGTGTCCCATAAAACTGCAGCTGAAACATTAATGAAAAGCCTGTTGAAAGAGAATTGACTGGGAAACACTTGAATAATGGGTTATCTAAGTAATTAAGTAAAATCTTAAACTAGTGGTAATAGTCCTAGTTTTTTATTTTTATTTTTGATAAAGCCTTAGTCTGGTTTTTGGCCCTCAGCTTGGGCTTCAGACTTGTGCTTCTCAGTTTTCACACAAGCTCCACTATTTGTTCTTTTGAGGCCTGGAAACGAAATCATCTGGTTGTTTTGTTAGCATCTCCATCATAGTGAGAAGTAAACCATGTGGCTTTGTAGACCCCCCTGATTTCTGTGCAGTTGCACTTCAGTACCTGTTTTCTAAATGCTCCTGGAATCCTTTGTAGAAACTGGCAGCCCAGTCGCCATCCACCAGGATGAGCCTGAGGAGTTTCCGCAGTGTCCCGCTAGTCCCCATGGAGACGTCCTCCTCCTCTTCTTCTGATGACAGTTGCGACAGTTTCGGCTCCGATGGAGGCTTTGCAAATACGGTAATGATAAAATGCCAGTGATAAATTTGATCCTACTGTGAAAAACCTATGCAGGACTTGTATGAAACTAATGCTTGTGTCTGTTGTAGAGGAGCAGCTTGAGACAGACGAGGCGAACGGGGGAGAAGCCGAAGGTGTTCGAGGCTACCTCAGAGGAGGACTCGTGCAGCAGCTTTGAAGAGAACGTGATCAGCCGTCAGATAAAAGCTATGGTAAAGTTTGACTAACGCAAAATAAAATTGCAACATGCTTTAGAACATCTTCAGAAAGCACAGATGTGTCCTCTAATTGTAATTTATGTTTTCGTTTAGAAAGTAGATGCTGAACCCCTGAGACGTGGCCGCAAGTCCAACACTCTGAAGGTTGCCTTAACTTTCCCCACCAAGAAGACGGGTACGAAGAGGCCTGCATCTGAACCACTGCCTCAGCCTGAAGTGCGGGACTCTGACTTGGAGGAAGAAGAGAACTTTATGAGCAAGAGAGCCCTGAATATTAAGGAGAACAAAGAAATGGTAAAGCTTATGTTTGCTTCACTTGGATTATCATGCTATAAACTGATCATTGGTTGTCTCATTTATGTGTTGCTACTTTTTTTTTTTTTTCTCTCCAGCTTGCAAAGCTTATGGCAGAACTGAACAAAGTGCCTGGACTCTTTCCAGTGAGACGGACAGCATCAACTACGGTACTTAAGATAAACAAATCTGTTTTGCTTTTACCATGCTTCATGGTGCCTTAAAATAACATTTGCACCTCTTCAGCCTCGACAGGCACCTCGGCGGTCCATGGGAACCCCGGGATCCTACAGGAGAAACCCAGAACGTTTGTCTCGACCCCACACACGTTCCCGCTCCCTTGTGGATGGACCCCCCAGCCCTCCTCCGGAGGAAGAACTTGAGGACAAGTTCAGCCTGGTTCGCAAAAGCCGCTACTATGAAGAAGTTGATGAACCTGTAAGTCAAATGGGAGTGTTTTATCATTTTAAGTAGCTGTAAACTTGCTTAACAGGCATAATCACATTCTAATTAACTTTTTAAAAAAATTCATGTGCAGCCCCGTCGCCGATCCTTCACTGGATGCAAGGCCATCCCCCATGTAGTGCGGCCTGTGGAGGAGATCACAGAGATGGAGCTGCAGCGCATCTGCCACAATGTGCGAGAGAAAGTGTACAACAGCTCCACTGTAGGTCTTTCATTCACTTGTAATCTGAAAACATTTGAGCAGTAGAGTTTTGTGAAGCTCAGATGCAACATTTTTCTTTTTCAGGGAACCACTTGTCACCAGTGCCGCCAGAAAACGATCGACACCAAAACTAACTGCCGTAATCCGGAGTGCGTGGGCGTAAGGGGTCAGTTCTGTGGCCCGTGTCTCCGTAACCGCTATGGAGAGGAGGTCCGAGATGCTCTGCTGAATCCGGTGAGTTTGCAAACGTAAGATTGTTCTATGTACCTGTGCGTTGGAACTGTATCTCATTTCATTCTCATTGTTCCGGGTAGGAGTGGGAGTGCCCACCATGCAGAGGGATCTGTAACTGCAGCTTCTGCCGGGCCCGAGAAGGTCGCTGTGCTACCGGAGTGTTGGTGTACCTGGCCAAATACCACGGCTTTGATAATGTGCACGCCTACCTGAAAAGGTGACGGATGCATTTGTGAAATTTTTAAGTCTGTCTTGGTGTGGTTACGTGTAAGATTGTTAACACAGATCTTTTTCTTTTTTTTCCCCCTCTGCAGCTTGAAAAAGGAGCTGGATGAAAGCAAGTGAAATGTGGATGAGAAGTTGCTTCTTGTAGATCCTGGCTACACCTGACCGACTTGCTCTGGGACCAGTTTTTACACACAGTCATCATATTGTTCATAGTTTTTGAACCATTGTAGCACATATTGCTTTGTTTCCACGGGTTCAAAGCCTGTTCTCTTCTGCACAGTTTTTCCTGCCTGTTCTCAAGAACTGAGTGCTTTACATTAAGACTAGTTGTTTGTAAGCTACAGTGGAGCAAAACCATTTTTAAAAGTCTGCAATCTTAACTTTTAAGATGATTCTGAAATCCTATGATGTACATATGGCTTGAATGTAAAGCCTTTTTTTTAAAATAGCTGAATCATCCTAACTGCTGCAGAAAGGCTTGTTTAGATGATCTGTTTTACATTGTTTTAAATGTAATTATTTTTATACTGCCCTCTTTGACGTGAACTGACCACTAGGGGACCCCCCCCCCCAAAAAAAAAAGAAAAAAAAAAAAATCTATTACGAATCTATGCATGTATTTTTTTTTTTTTTTTAAATGTTTGGTTTCCTTGGGAAGGCCTGTAGAAATGTCTGATGTGCATGCTGGGGGGGTGGGTGGGAGTGCAGCTGGAGAAAAACCTAGAGGAACTGAGAGATATACTACAGTGCCTGGTTAAATATCCTTCATTAGATAACTGTCGCTAATGGTGTGGAAACAATTAGCACACTCTAATGGGAATCTCATACCTGTAAATCATTTTATCCTGTTAAAGCACATTCTCGCTCTGCTCCAGTCTCTTTGGCTCATTTTCTGCCTTACGCTGTTAAGTAGGAATGGTTGAAGGTGCAGTAGAGTTATGGCCTGCATTTTCTGTTCAGAAGTGCGATACTCTTGCGCACAATGAGGTGAAATTAACCTTTGTGCAGTTCGTCTTTGAAACGTACTTCATTTGACCTGAAAATATTGTAATTATATGATACTGTTTAATGAAAAATAAAGGTTGGTGTTTCCTTACTGTAGGAGGTACTGCTGGTTGTTTATAAGGCTCTGTACTCCGAAAGGAAGAGCAATGCTGTTGATTCGCCTTTGTTGGTGCTTGCTTTGAGCTTGTTGGGTTAACTACAGTTTCAATAAAGTGTTGATCTCTGCAGAGTCGTGTCAGCAGTGTTCTTTTACTTGACCATTACTCTTATTGAAATGTTAGAGGGCAGAAATCCTGAACGATTGCAGTGATTTAAGAGGAAAAGTAGCACCATGTTAGCTAGGTACCATCAGGGTTTATGGTGAGCTGGAATTCCTTCACACACACACTAAAACATTTAACAAGGCAGACACCATCCTTCAGGGCTGTCACAACCACTGCACTGTGAGGGGGGTGTAGGTTGTCATTCATCTGCCGGCACAAGCTCGAATGGGTCTGATAATCACCATTTACAACAACTGTGCTGCATTAAAGGCACCACACAAGTCAAAATACAAATAAGTGTTTTTTTGCTGATCTGTTGAAGTGTAAGGAAAACATCTAATGTGCTGTCAGTCTGTTATTGCATATTCATAATCAGGGTTGCCTCGGTTTTTTTTTTCCCATATCAGTATGCTGATTAATAGTATAAGCATTAAATTCTAAAATATAGATTTCACTTCTCTTAAGTTAGAGATCTCTCCAAAATTCACAGCTCAAAACTGGAGAAGAGTTGGCATTTTTATGTGATAAAAGCCTGAAACGGCTTTCCCCTAAATTCACGCTCACATTCATACCTAGGTTAATTAAAATGACCAATTAACCTGGAGTACCTGGAGAAGAGCCATGCAAACACAGGGAGAACATGCAAACTCCACACAGAAAGGTCCTGGCCAAGGTGGATTCAAACCCAGACCTTCTTGCTGTGAGGCCACCGTGCCATCGTGCTACCCTTAGTTACTCTACTGAGTTCAATTCCACCTTGGTCGGGACTTTTCTGTGTGGAGTTTGCATGTTCTTCCTGTGTTTGTGTAGGTTTTCTCCAGGTACTTGGTCCCCCCCCCCCCCCCAGTCCAAAGACATGCAGTTAGTGGGTTCGGTTAATTGGTGATTCTAAATTGCCCATAGGTGTGAATGTGTGTGAATGGTTCTCTGTCTCTCAGTGTTAGCTCTGCGACAGGCCCTATGACAACTGGGACAGGCTCCAACCCCTCCGCGACCCTGAACAACACCATACCATGACATATTACACCATGTCATTATTTATTTAACAAAAATGACGTCAAAATGCAAAAGCAGTGTGTGGAGATTCAGTAGCTTGTAGAATCACCTTTAGTGGCAATAACTTGAAGTTTCTGAGGTCTGGCCTTTGACTGGACTATTGCAGCACCTTGATTCTTTTCTTTTTCAGTCATTCTGTTGTAGATTTGCTGCTGTGCTTGGGATCATTGTCCTGCTCCAAGTTTCAGCCAATCTTTAGCTGTACAGAGGGCTTCATGGTCAATTCAATGACTGCAAGGTGTGCAGGTCCTGCGGCTGCAAAACCAGCCCAAATCATCACCCCTTCACCACTGTGCTCACAGTTGGTATTATGTGCTGATTTTGTGTTTATTTTTTACCAGTAGTGGCACTGTACATTATGACCAAACATCTCCACTTTGATCTCGTCTGTCCAAAGGACATTGTTCCAGAAGTTGTGTGGTTTGTTCAGACTGCAGCTTAATAAACCCAAGCTGTGCTGTCATGCTCTTCTTAAAGAGACAAGGCCCTTCCAAACAAGCCATTCTTGTTCAGTCTTTTTCCTAACTGTACTGTCATGAACTTTAACATTTAACATGCTGAGGCTTGTAGAGTCTGAGATGTAGCTTTTGGGTTTCTCTGAGCACCACATGGTCTGACCTTGGGGTGAATTTGTTGGGATGTCCACTCCTGGGAAGATTGGCAAGTGCCTTGTGAATGTTTTCCACTTGTGAATAATCTTTCTCACTGTAGAATGATGGACTTCAAATGGTTTTGGAAATGGCCTTATAACCCATCCCAGATTGATGGGCAGCAACATTTGCTTCTCTAAGATCATTGCTGATGTCTTTCCTCTTTGGCATTGTGTTAACACACACCTGAGTGCTCCAGGCCAACAAACTGCCACAACCTCTGCTTTCACAGAGGTGCTCGCACTTGCTGCTGATCATTTAATAAAGTGTATTTGTTTATCAGCACCTGTCTGCTACTTACCATCTTAAATCCTATGGAAGCAGTAAAGGTGCACTTAGTTTTTACACACACTGCTTGGTCCAATATGTCATGTGTTATTATTAATTTGAGAAGCCCAGGGAAGCCTCCTGCCCCTGCAACCCGGCCCCGGATAAGCGGAAGAAAATGGATGGATGGAGGTTGTGTTTATATAATTTTAGAACCTGCTGAGGACCAGATTATTTTTTAAATCTGTCCTGATATATAAAACCTCAGAACTGAAAGAGAATACATTTTCTTTTTCACACGACTGTATGTGCTGTACGGCAGTCAGAAGGCTTTGTGATGTTGCAGCAGGACAACTTTTAGCTTTTCACTGTTGTTGTTTATCAGTAAGTTTGTTATAGTTGACCTTCACTGTTGTTACCTTGGCCCATCTGTCTAGTCGCTCATTACAGCCCACATCCTCACTGCTCTGCATCCTGCCATTTGTTGAAGGGAAATGTACACAGGAGAGGAGAACTAAAAATACCTAACATTAGCCATGGCCCTGCAATGCATGCAGCACACTGAAAAAAGAATGTGATGATCTGTCAGCACAGCTGCAGAATGTTAAATTTGCCAACCTACAAATCCTGGAAAAATATGAAAAGATCACAGCCTGCTTGACATCATCCAGGATTTATGCCTGAATCCACACATACATGCTTCATCAGTTTGGTGGTATCAATAATCTCAACAATAACCACAAAGAAAGGAAATACTTATATAGGATTTGTCAGCAGCCTAATATACACCATGTGCAAGGATCTATCTAATTTGGGCCTCTCATGAATATCATTGCCAGAGAGATGAAAATCATTTTTTGTGAAAGATATTTTCAGTGAAAAAAAAACGTATATTCCTTTTCTTTTTGACAACTGGGTGATCTGATTAATATCCCTCCAGTGTCTGCATAATTAATAAGTATCTATAGCTAGCAGCTTAAACCAGCAGAATGACTGAACATGGGGGAAAAAAATCAAGATAATGGTCCCCTCATTTTCAATGGATTAATGGTAAGTCAGTATTCATTGAGGCTGGTTGATGAGTGCAGTGTGATGGGTGCAAACAAAAAGAAAAACACTTAACTTACTGAGGAGGAGGGGAGGGGTTAGAGATGAGAAATATGCTAAGCCAAGCAGCTGCTAGCTCCTGCTACATGTTGACAGTACAAACATGAGGGTGGCATCTTCTTCTTCTTCTTTCAGCTGCTCCCTTTAGCGGTCCCCACAGTGGATCACCTGCCTCCATATCACCCTATCTCTAGCATCCTCCTCTGTCACACCAACCCTCTTCATGTCCTCCTTCACTACATCCATGAACTTCCTCTGTGGTCTTCCTCTTTTCTTGCTCCCTGGCAGCTCTATAATCAACATCATCTGTCAAATATATCCCCCATTCCTTCTCTACACATGTCCAAACCATCTCAGCCTTGCCTCTTTAACTTTGTCTCCTAACCACTCGAGATGTCCTTCTGATGTACTCATTTCTAATCCTGTCCATCCTGGTTACTCCCAATGAAAACCTTAACATGTTCGATTCTGCCACCTCCAGCTTGGCCTCTTGTCTTCTTGTCAGTGCCAAACCATACATCATAGCAGGTCTCACTACCATCAGTCTTTAGCAAAAATGTGAGGCTATTGCTTTAATGCTAAAAAAAAAAAAAAAAAAAAAAATGCTATTGAAAAAAAAAATCCCCTATTATTTAATTAAAGCTGTTGCACCATTTGATGGTATTTTTGTCACATTTTAAACAGTGTGTGTAAAAATGACTAAACTGTTAGCAGCTCATAATAATTCTGTCAACTTACAAATCTGTAATCTTCTCTCAATTCTAATTAAGTCTGTGAGGCTGGTGTTTCTTAATTAATAATTAGAAAATAATCATCATATCCTCATACTTTTAAGGGGTGCATTAGTATACATATAGCTACCAGTATAACTTCTCTTCTCTTTCCCCCCCTTTTTTTGCCTCCAAAAGGAACATTTCAAAAACTATTATTAGTATAATAAAGATGCACTTGAGAATACTAGTCCTGTATTAAATACCAATGATCATCCACTTTGGGGTGATGAATATTTAGGGAAGTAATTGTTTACAACGCTCAAGCATTGAGCTGATCTGGTAATCAGGCTATGAAATACAATATTTATTCATTAGAGCAGATTTAATGAGGCCTTGCGGCGCTAATTATGAAAACCAGTGTAGCAGTAAATGAGTAGCGCACGGTGGTGTCGGGGCTGCTGCGGGGTACCTGTAAGGAGGGACTGGGGGTTGAAGTGCCCTGAGTGCCATGCCACAGTGAACAGCAACACACAGCCCTGACTGTGACCGTCCAGCCCACAGCAATACATCACCTGACCTGCAGACAGGTCGCAGATGGGCTCCATATCAGTGCATACCCCGCTCTCCAACCTCCAGGTATTAAGGCTGGAATCCCCAAAAGCATCTTAATGTCCAAATCATCTATTTTATTGCACGTCAACAGACAGAATGGTGGTTAAAAAAAAAAGAAAACTCAGTACAGTGGAGCTTCAGAGGCTTTTAAATATTGGTTTATTGATGTACTTCCTGCAATAAAGCCGTAACAGGTGGAGCGCTTATTCTGCAGTTACTATTTGTATGCAGGTCTGGAGATATGTGGTAGGATTTCACAGCATAATATGGGTTTTGATTGACTGATATTTTCATTATGGCTGCAGGGTAGCGTGAAGACTGTTAATTTGCTTGAGAGTCCTGCAGGTCTATGGTGATTGTAGCAGAGCCAGAAGAAAAGCTGAATAAATGAAACTCACAGGGCACAATCACAATCTGTGGGTCAAAATCAACTGATTAATTATAATTTAGAATCAATCTGTCAGGCCTCTGTAATAAACACCCTTTCAGGCTTGCTGCTTAATAACCAGCTTTACATGGTACAAATGTAACATGGTACACTGTGGTACACCATGTAAAGCTAAGTCCTTACTGTGAATATGCTAATTAAATACTTACATGTTTCTCATACTAAAACGAGACAAAACAATAAGATGAAATGAGGAGTTACACTGACCGCTCGTATTATTCGATGCGGCTCAACAAGAAGACTTTCCACACAAGAATCACCCACTGGCTCTGACCTCTACATCCTGTAAAGTATAGTGAGGAGAGTGCTGTTAAATGCATAGTGAGCGACTCTGGGGTGGCAGGAGGCTTATGACATGTTCCTTTCCCTCCTGTTCCAGCCTAGAAAGTGATGGAAACAGCAGTTTGGTCCAGGTGTCAGGGACATTATCAAAGAAAAGGGCTGCCTGCAGTTGCTCCATCTCACAGGAAATTGCCAACTCACCCTAACAAAGGAAGGCATAAGTGCACTTGCTGCTGCCTTCAAGGGGAGCGTGATAAGATGACATTATAAATACAGAATTGTTCATGGAGGTGGAGGGGTAGGCACATCAGGCAGCTGATCTTGACAATTCAGTTTTTCATGTACACTTCCAAAGCCTGTATGGGTTTATGTAAAACAAAATCTGCCTCTTATCCACTTTTGGCTGCAATTGCGAATGTTAATAATTTAAGGTAGTTGGGACTGGAGCGTCGGAAAGTTTCCAGCTTCACTTCCAGGAAAACTGGCAAATTGATAAGACAAAGAAAAAAAATGATGATAGCAAGAAGAGGTAAATGGGGCAAATCATATCATGTACATTGTGTGTATAGCAAATGCACTGATTATGGTAAGTGCACAGGTAAGTGTACAGTATGCTTTAAAAGGTAAAGATGAATTTACAGGAGAGTGTCTGCACATTTTACAAATGGACAAATAACTGTAGGAATTTTAATGTTGTTTCTTTGTTTTCTTTGCTGTCGTCACCAAGACACTGCCAAAAAAAAAAAAAAAAAAAGAAATCTCAATAGCTATCTAAAAATAGATATTCATGATTTCACGGTGCGTCTGGTAAATAATGTGCTGCATACTGTCATATAACGCTGCTGCTCTTCATCATGTGAAGGACTTCAGTCCCCAGACACTTCATTCCCCATGGCACCTGAAGGGGGAGCTCTAATACAGGTAACTTGGTGCACTTGGTTTGTCTTCAACTTTCAGAAAGTCTCCAGGAGTTGAGGAGAAAGTGGAAGGACCATCAGAGTTTTAGCCGAAAAAAACTGACATACTGACACACACACAACACTCAGAGTTTTATTGTATGAGACGAAATTCAGTCTATTTTGTGCCTTAAGGGAAAAGATAGTGGGGATTGTGAGGCTCTGCATCTGTGGGATCACAGCTGAATGATCTGCATTTTGACAGGAAGCATTTTGACTTTGTCTGTGCAAAATGTTGTGAAGCTTCACATTTAAAGGAGCTGAAGCAGGGGAAGGTGGTGGTGGGGTAATTATGATCAAGGGAACACAGAGCTGTAATCTGTAAATCTATTCTTACCCTAAGTAAGAACTGGTACATTGGATTGATTTTATTGAGATCATACATTATAAATGGGGCATGGAGGAGCTTACAGCCTTGAGATGGTGGTGCTCACGTGCTTCATTAATTTTTACTTCATTAACTCTCTCCTTCAGACCCTTCATTGGAGAATTCATTGCTGGTCATGAATCCAGGCTACAGGCAAATGGACAAGCCCGGGATGACTTTCAGTGGAGTGGATACAGTGAGTAAGGCTGTCAAAACAAATCAGTAACACATGAAACATACATAATCTCAGATCAGTCTATGGAACTTGTGTCTTTACATTTAAAAAATATGTTCATAAGGAATTTTTTTTTTTTATTGCACTCTCAATAAGATGAAGTGCTGTATTGATTTAGCTGTCAAACAGTCATTTCAGCTTCAGAAAATAAAGCACAAAACAAACAAACAAAAAAAAACTCATGGAAACAAAAACTTCTTTTGGGAGAGCTTCTTAATGCTGAGGATGTAAAATTCTACTATTGACAACAAGGCATTTTCACACAATTATGCACGTCACTGTCGCCGTTCTCAGAATGCATCAGTGACCGGTTAAACTCCAGCCTGATAATTACAGACCCTCATCTTTAGATAGCTGCTGTATTTTCACTGCAGTGTGTTTACTTACTTCTGTGGCTGCAAGGTGCTTCAGCTGGTGCTTTTTGTTTCACAGCGAGGAATTCAAAATTTCCCGTGGGCCCTTTAGAATGGACCATTTGTTTAATATTATAGCCTTAAACCCAACAATATCAATCAGTCATGAAAGCACCTATGCATGCTGCTATGCCCTGCGTCACCATTAACTCCAGACAAGTGACGCTGGATTGCAAGGCGAGCGGAGGGAGGGTGTCAGGAGGTAAAGAGGGATAAATGGATGGTGTTGGTTTGCTTTTGCCCCCTCCCCTACTTTTTTTTTTTTTTTTTTTAAGTGATTGACCTGTTCTGTAACAATACACTTTGTTTGTGAAAGAAAAATGAAGGCTGCATGAACTCCTGAGAAAAGTTGGAGTACAACTTGCTGAGGTTTATTTGACGTTTGATGTGAGAAACTGTGAACTACATTCTCACTTCTTATGCACTCGCAGATTCCAGCGTCTACATCACACTTATGCAAGCTGTGCACTGGCTCATGTTTTGTGATGACACAAAATATAAGCTGTCCTGAGACACTTAGTTGTAAGTGTGCAAAGTAAAATTTGAAATGTGTCAACCATGCAACCCTAACCCTAAACAAAAATGGAGCGTCTTCAACAACATTATAGGTTCAATTTTAAAAGAAACTAATATGTTAAGGATAAAAATCTGAGGTTTTCCAAAATATGGCATTTGTATGTGGTTGAGTGCATCGTGGATTCCTGCTTGGAAGCAGTGAAGTTGTTCACGCTTTGGACTTGTTGTCAAACTCTTCCCTCGCTGAGCATGAGAACAACTCACATCAGTGAGCAGGCGCTAAGTGCTTCTCCTTTGAGGCAGTCTAAACTTCTTAACATTTCAAATCTGTCACGACAGCTGTCCCGGAGAACATTTGTGAGATCTGTTTCACCACACATGTTGAAATAATGATTCCCTCATTACATTTGCCATCAAATAATATCTCCAAAGCTAACAGTTGACAAAATCCAGTAAAAACATGCAGGGTGAGCTCTTAAAGGAAGAATTAATGGGAGCAAAAGAAAAACAGCTCTTAGACAATTAGCACCAGAGACCACTCTGTAATCTTAAGATTATTTTCACCACTTAAAAGCAGTACACATGGTTTGCATTGTGGCAGGGCAGAATGAACAACACTTGAGTGGATTTGATTTGGTCTCCCTAATCTGCATTTCCTTTAACATGCTTTTCTTCTGTTCCAAAATGTCAGTGTTGATCAACTCCAGCTGGAACGAGTCAGTGTCTGTCATCCCAGTTGCAAAATCTTTGAGATTTTTCCCAAGAGGACAGAATGAAGTGTTTGGTCTGTAGCTGACGCTATGCAGATTCAACATTCAGTTTGTCTTGTTTATTTTGTGAGATGGAGACTCATTGCCAAAGACTTTAGGAGCATTTTTTTTTTTTTAATTTAGATCAAAAACTCCACTGTCTCCTACAATCTTTTACAGGCTGGCACAAGAACATAATAAATATCCTCATATAGAGATGTCTTGTTGATGACCCAAAAACTATTCTAGTCTCCCTGTATCAAACTCTGAGTTAGAATAGAGTGAAATTAATCTACAATTCATTTTTCTGGAGAACCCCCCAAGGTACTCCGAAGGACCCTCAGGGGTACCCAGACCTGACTTTAAGAACCACCACATTGGATCTGGTTAACAGAAACATCCCAAAGCTATGTTCATTTAAATAACACAATGTATTTTGTGGATTAACAAAAAAAAGAAAAAAGAAAAAACTGTAATTGCAAAATCAGAAATTTAACCCTGGGGGTGGTTGCTTAACCAAACATGCTTTGGCTGGTTAGGCTTAGTCACAGAGGAAATGTCTGGCACGCAGATTGAATTTGTTCTCTCTAAAGTCAAAGGCAGGAAAACAATTAAGTGTCTGCCGCACATTTCACAGTGTACCACTTGACACAGTTTTTCACATCACTGGGGCAATTGTCTGCAGAGAGCGCCGAGACAAAGCCATTACTTTCAATGTCTCAAAAAGATGGCATTGTTATTTTCTGATTTTGAAACATTTCAATTAAGCCGCTGACGGATATAATAAACATAATGCCGTGAGACTTGAACTGTTTTCTCCTGTCTTGTTGTGTCCATTTTCAGGACAGTTACTGCTATTAAACCTGAGGTACATCAGAGGGAGCTTTGGTCTCAGAGGTGGGTTTTGTATGTGTGCGTGTGCGCGCGTGCGCGCGTGTGTATGTGTGTCCCCTCTCCCTCCTCAAACCTCGTCTTTCATTCAACGTCTAGTCCTTTCAAAACAAGGTGAAGTTCAGCAAAGTTTCTCTGCAGAGATGATCAAACAGTCACATCACTAATGGCGATGGGTGACAGGGCCAGTGAATACAGATCAGCTTTAATTGTGGTGGGTCTTACTGCCACTGTCTGTCAATCTGAGCCTTTGAATTGGTGAAAATTTGCTCTGTTCATTCTGTTAAATGATGTATCCAATTAAATGCTTTAGAATTCATGATCTTCAGTCAAGGTTAAATGAAAGCAGTTACTCCTGTCAGTAAGGTGATTAAAAGCTGCCTACATCAGGCACATTTTGTGCAAAAATTTAAATTTGGGACTAAAGCGTGAATCTTTATTCATTATGTGCAGTCCTGCTCTATAAATGTCCAGCACGGTCGCTCTTAATCACCTTGTTCATTTTAAATCTCACTTTAGTCCTCTTTTTTTTTTTTTTATTAAAAGGCATCCTGGTATTCAAATTACAGTGTTTTACATATTCTGATTAAACGGAACTTTCTCAACAGCAAACACGCACTTTTTTGTTTGTCTTTTTAGCCTGAAAACTCATACTTGTTATAGCAAAAAAAAAAAAAAGAGAGAAGGCTTTAACCTTTCAAAACATTTTTAATAGCCAGCCAGATTAACAATGCAGTATGACATTTGTCCCATTACCTTTTTTTAACTATGATTAAATGGATACTGCAAATCCTGCTTAGCAAAACAAAGAAAAAGGTTTTTTGACAATTGACATTAAAATGAACAAGTGCATAAGAGCAAGGGAATTAATTTTCTTTCTGCAAGATGAATGTTGCACCAGGTTATTAATGAGCATATAATGTGCTTGTGCAAGTAAGTTTTCTGTGCCTTCATGATAAATGTGATGATGAAGGTGAAGAGCATGTTGACTAATGAGTATTGTCCAGGGATCTGATCTTGGTGCCCTCTTGGTGGGGGGAAGCCACTGTCTGAATTTCACACATCACATGATGTTAATACCCCCAAGGTCCAACAGTCAAGCTGCTTGTTAAAGAACTGGCTCTGTCATTGCTACATCCACCTTGGTTCAGGTTAGGGTGCAGGCCTTGAGTTGCAATTAAAAGTCTGGTACTAACTGCCTCTTTTAGTAGTGTACTTGATTTGAAATAGCACAAACTTAAACAGTGCCTGCAGCAACTAATGAACAAAAAAGCATCTGAACTGAAGTTTTGTGCAAGTGTCTGACTCATTTATCCAGTATCCTGAGTAATAATAAGTCAGTAAGCACTTGCATATGTGTTTACAGATGTCCAAATAAACATGCAAATTAAAGAGATTTTTTCCAGTGACCCTGCTGCAGAACGCTCTTAAAAGAACGCACACGATTTATTTAAATATAATGAAAGATTTTAAACTTTTTTTTTTTTTTTAATTTTCATATTATGCACATGTTATTTTAATTCACATAAATCAGGAAAGACTAAAGCTAATCTAAAATGGGTAAAGACTGGCCACAATTATGGGATATCGTCATATGGGTGAAGCTGGTTTATGCATAAAAGTTGAAAGCCCCCAGAAAGATGTCAAGTCGGCTCATGTTAGCAAAGAGTGCGGTTCAACTTGTTATAAAAGTTACAAGGGAGAAAGAATGCAGCAGGAGCAGCAGATAAACTTTAAAGGGGAACAAAATAAAACCTTCAGTGTATGCATTGAGTCCTATAGACGTATAATGGGACACAGGCCTGAGGGCCAAGATGCACATTTGAATGACTGCCAAATACATAAACTAGGCTCACTCAGGGGTTCATGTTGAATAAAGAAGGCTGTGGATTACATCAAATCTCTTCTCAAACCTCTACTCCTGCACGCCACTCCCAGTGTAGAGACCATTTAAACTCTAGAAGGGGCCAAACATCAGCAGTTGGTCTCCTTTAAACAAGCCTGACTAAAGTAGAAAAATAAATAAAGCCTCCGGCGCTCTACTTTAATGTATTCAATTAACTGGGGTCCCTCTAGAGAACTCCAGCGCACACTTGGATAAAGAGAGAGCATATCGCCTGGAGATGAATACGCTGAATGCACTCATTCTGAAGACCATGATTGGAAATCTTCCTCAACAGGTTCTTACTTAATTAAACTTCCCTTCATATGACTTTCTGTCGCTTTCGAGGGAAAATTGGGAGAGGCATATTCAAAGCCATGCAGGGAAACTTTGTTCACTATTGCATGTTGTTTACAGGGCAATTCGGGGGACTTGTAGAGCCCTGTGATAACCTCCACCATCTCTGTGGAAAGTCAACTCAGCCTCAAAGAACAGAGAAGTATATAAAATCTCCAGTTCAATCATAGACAATTATGTGGTGAAATGAAAGAAATTCAGCAGCCGTCAAGTCTGAGTGGGAGGGATAATTATCTGGCAGTCATTACTGCTCCCATTATAGCATTTACCGACATTCATATACTGTATGAACATACTGCACTTGTTGGAAACATGTAAGTTGAAAATAATGACGCCAGCCTTCCCTTCAGACTATATGAAACCCTGGTGAGAAATAGGCTATAACATGTTCATCATGTCCTTGAGTGAATGATGTATGTTAGTGTGAAATTTATCTAATTATCTCAAATATGTCTCGTGAGAATCCATTCAGCATCCCTTTGTACCTTATTTTCCCTCTGCAGCCCCATTGTGCAGCAAAGCCCCAACAGTGTTCTCTATCTATTAAAATCAATCTCTCATCACATCGCCTACATCCACCATTTGCCGCACTTTTTTTTTTCATAACAAATCAACTTAATCAAGCTCATTAAGTGCCATTATTAGCTATTTATTGTTATCTCCCTCAATGTAGCGCTGACAGGTCCACCCCGCCCACGCGTGTCCCCCCTGATACCGGGACCTTTGCTTGTCACAACGGCTCTGCACTCAGTTCTAATTGGCCTCAATTGTGTTGTTCTTGCAAGAAAAAGGAGAGATGCGGCATCAGTTGAATCCACAAGTTCCGCATTTATATAACTATCTCTTCATTGCACTCTATTCTTCAATTAAAAAAAAAAAATCCTGTGAGGATTTTAAAAAGGCATTAAAATTCAAAGATATTTTCAATAAAAAGCGGTGTATTTGGGACAAGGCTGTGTAAAATA
This sequence comes from Archocentrus centrarchus, assembly GCF_007364275.1. Classification (NCBI taxonomy): domain Eukaryota; kingdom Metazoa; phylum Chordata; class Actinopteri; order Cichliformes; family Cichlidae; genus Archocentrus; species Archocentrus centrarchus. Next base: position 18,234,147 of record NC_044366.1, read on the forward strand.
GGCATGGAGAACGTGCCCTAGATTTCTTTTGTGTTTAAGTGTGGTGTTAAACACTGTGGGTGCTCCTTAATGCAGCATGGTGAATGTATTTCCACAGCTGTCAGAGTGATGGACAGAGGGGCGAGTCTCTCCACTGCAACGGCATGCTCCTACCTGCACACAATAAACCTGCAGGATGGCAGCGAGTGAGAGAGAGGTGGGGGGAGAGAGGAGGGTGTGTATACGTGTGTTACTGTGGAGGAGGTGGGGGGTGGTGGAGGTTGCGGGGAAGTTCGTCCCATCGCAGGAGTTATTAAGTTTGTCTCTCGGACACACTTGGTTTCACCAGGGTGCTCGTCCCTCATTCATAATAGATGCTAATCTGTTCAGGGCTGACTGATGACAGAGCTTCCTGCCCTTCATAGAATTAGTCCTCAGCTTTATCAAAGGACCCAAACTGCCTGCTAATTAGACTCATTTCCTCCAGCATGAATTATTTATTTCCATTGTAACTGATCAGAGGCGATTGTGACGCATCACGCTGCCACCAGTTTTCACACAGATGCGCATGCCGCCACAAGTTCTCAAACTCTCAGCTCAGTATATGGGGTTTAATGGCAGGAGGGATTGGCTCAGCTGCCTCCTCAGTAAATAATGGGGTTTCAAAGGAGTTTAAATGACACAATACAAAGGAATGTCTTATTAATATAAACAAATAATGCACATCAGTATTTCAGAGAATACTACATAAAAATGCTGCTAGTGTTTGACTATAAACTTCAAGAAAAGTCTGTCTTAAAACAATACTTGCATGGACACTGGTGTTACTACTAAGTACATATTCTTTAGTACTGTACTTAAACAGTAGTACTACTGATAGATTTGCAAGCTCTAAGCACTTCATATCACCAAAGCACCTGACGGTAAAATCTGCAGATCACCCTGCAATGCTACTTCTGTGTAAGTGACGAGGACCAAGTGCAGTCTGTGGAAAGCTGCCCCACAAAATCCTACCAAACTTAATATCATAATATCAAATCTAACCAAATTAAATGGCTATATTCTGAAGAGATGGTCCTTCGATGCAAGGTTCATTCTGATATTGAGTCTTTTTGTGTCTCAGCACGAAGACACTGTCCGGGGGGGGGGACAAAAATAAGGACACAGATGGAAAACTCTGCAGTTTAACATCTGGAGAAGGAAGAACAATTACATGCTTCTAATCTTCTCGTGGAGTATGTGACGACGCCAGCCTATACTTTAAACGAGCAATACTACACAAATTGCAAATGCACATTTTCTATAGCTACTGTATGTTTCTCCACAGTGAGGGCTTATAGATATATTCCATAAGTTCTTTTCTCCTCATCAAAACATTCTCTCCCTAATTACATCTACTTAAGCAATTTTGCGAAGGGGGGGGAAAAAAGTGTTGTGCTTAATTGCATTACTATCTGGAAGGCAGAAATATGCAGAGCGAAAAAACATATAGCAACGTGAGGGAGCTGCTAATTAGTCAGATATTTGTTATGCATTACCAAATAGCACATTACACCCCACACAGATAGAAGGCTAAAGAGAGTGAGGCTTCTGTTCTTCAGACTGTAATCAAACAAAGACAGATGTACAGATAAACACTAGAGGGAAAGTTTGGGATGATTGTTCATCTGCTCGCTCTGTGCGCGGAGCCCATTTCTTCTCGAGATGAAAAATCTTCAGCCACAATACCTACTGATAAGGTTAATAAAAACAGTCCAAGTATTACAATGGCATGGAATGTGTGACAGCTGAAATATTCATGATGGAGCATTGTGCTGCATTTCAAAAGCTTATATTTACAAATCAGCCCAATACAATGTGCTTTGGAAGGCTGCCATTTTCTCTCTCAGCGAGGGTCAATGTGCACTAAGGATCAGTTTTATCTCACAATTTCAAAGTTTATTCAGACTTCGAAGCAGTCTTTTTAAAAAAAATCTCTACAATAACACTCAAAATGCCCTTTTGGTTGCCATTTTCACACGAACAATAGGAAATTATGTCGAGGCAAGGAAAAAAAAATCTTTTTTCTAATGAACACCACCTTTAGTGATTGCAAATAATTGCGTTAAGTGGCTTATTTGCCTTAGGTCGGGGAGGGTGACTCCTGTATAACTAATATAAGGATCTGAACCCTCACCCTCGCTGATGAGGTCTATTCACAGCTCGGCTGCCCTGTGCCCCCTCCCAGCTTCTTATGCTCCAACATGATGAGGAGTGTGATGTCAAAGTTTCAAATCAATGATTTTACAAAGCAATACTGTTATGTAGCTGCGAGCAACAACAGCTGTTTCTGTCCTCAGCACAAAGGAGGACAGTGGGAGTTAAAAGACACACCGGAAACTGCAAAATGTGTAAAGGATACAAAACTTAGAGCAGCACAGACTTTAAAAATACCTGCTACCTTCAAAGTAAGTATTTTAATATTTATTCATCAGTTTCCACCCCATTGCATTTATTTAGCTGCAGCAGAGTGACGCTGATTAATGTCTTAAAATATGAGCGTTTGTCAGAGGTTAAAACTACACTTATGGAAACTTCTTATAATTAGCTCCTGCATGATAAACATTTTGCTGTAAAACTAAATCCTTAAGTAACCTTCTCAATGCTGGAGTTTTACTTGTAACTCACCCTTTATACAGTTCACACCAAACTCGTGTTTTTCCTCTGGTTTGCAGTGCTTTTTATTCATCTAGATCATTTTGTTGCCAGTTCTCGAGCTATCTGTTGGAGAGATATCTGCCTCCTGTTAAATATAATGAAACTAAACTGGAAAAAAAAAAAAAACCCAAAACATTTTTTGCCATCCAAGTTAAAATTTTGGGTTATCATCTCAAATTTCAACGTAATAACTCAAAAGTTCAAGTTATTTTCTTATTTTCTCAGATGTTTGAGTTAGTAAGTCACAGTTTTGCCTCATGGATGTAAAAAAAAAAAAAAAGCGTTTTTCAGTGATGGAAACGAGCTTCCACAGTGACGCGTCTTTACAGAAATGACCAGGTTACTCACAATATTCCCAAAACCTGTTGTAAATGTACATTTTTGCACTTAGAGTTTTCTTTCCTTTGAACTACACCTGCTGTCTATCCGGGCATGATGAGAAGCTCCTGCTTGAGACAGGATTGAAACACTTGCGGCATTTGTTTCAGCTGAGTTGTAATGCTGGTTAGTTACATGCTTCCTTTAGTTGGTGCAAGCGTAGCTTGGTAGACAGAAAATAGTTCCAAAAAACTTTAACAACTTTTTTTTTGTCATATATTTTCCACTCTGGCCTTCAGCCCCACTTGAAAACAGTTAACAAATTCCTCATAAAGAGAGGTGGATGCTTTCCAGCATCTGTTTATCTTATCTGAGCAATTTTAACCCGATCTTCAAGAGATTCTTGGAAATAAATCATGTGTTTCACAACAAAAAAAAACAAAAAAAAACCTTGATGTGTTTTGTTTCGGCACCCTTCCCATTTGTCTGGGCTACGTTACTGTTTACCTTTTAGGGGGAAAAAAAAATGCCTTCATGGATTATTAGCAGTATTCTGGCTGACGGTTGAAAACAAAAATATAGAAATGACTGCACACATTGTCCTCCATTTGAAAAGAGATACCCAGGGAAATCATCAAGAGAACAAAAAACCCAAAAACATTCAGGATGCCGCCATAATTACTTTAGGGTATCCAGTACTCTCTCATGGAATATATCAGTGGCCACCATGTCTGGGGTTTGACCCATAGTAGCTGCAGAAATCTCAAACAAACAAGGGGCAAGAAATGTTCCTCCCATCATGGACGGCTAAAACAATTCCTTCATAAGAAAAGAAAACCCAGCAGAAACTGAACACCCTGACAGGGACTGCAGAGAAGGCTCCCAGTCACCTAGTAAAAAGTAATCGATACTATTTATGATTTATACACAAATACAGTGTAAAAAATATGGGCACATTTTTTTCTGCTTAAATGTACTTGAACAGTGGATCAGGGGACAGTAGGGGTTTGTGTTCACAGACACATCAGACAAGCAAAGCCACAGTTAAGTTTCAGTATTCTGTGAAATGTACAATTTAGCACTTCAATATTTTTTAAAATAAAAGTCATAATTATATCTGGTGTAATTTAACATTTGTCAGGCCAAGCTCTTGAGCTTTCCTGTCCCTTAAGTTTATATTTTACAGGTTTTTTTTAAAGGTTTCACTATTGTTGTTTTCCATCATATTATTGCCAGTTATGAAAAGCTGAAGTTCTCTCATCTCCTTTGATACAAACAGTAAACAGTTTCTATTTCACTTGCCCCTCAGATGGTCCCATTTGAGGATCGCACGTGTTCATAAACAACATGGGTGCTACAAGAAAGATGTGCATTACACTCGCTGACCACTTTATTAGGTACACCTGTTCAATTCTTTGTTAATGCAAATCTCTAATGAGCCAGTGACATGGCAGCATCTCAATGCATTTAGGGATGTAGACATGGTCAAGATGACCTGCTACAGCATCAGAAAACCACACTGTGTGCCACTCGTGTCAGCTAAGAAAAGGAAACATGGGCTGCTATTTGCACAGACTCACCAAAATTGGACAATAGAAGATTGAAAAATGTTGTCTGGTCTGATGAATCTCATTTTCTGCTGCAACATTCAGGTGGTAGGGTCAGAATTTGGATCAGTGGTTCAGACTGGTGGTGGTGTAATGATATGGGGGATATTTTCTTCCAACACTTTGGACCCTTAATATCAACTGAGCATTATTTAAATGCCACAACCTACCTGAGTATTGTTGCTGACTATATCCATCTCTTTATGACCACAGTGTACCCACTGATATTGTGCCATGCCACAAAGCTCAAATCATTTCAGACTGGTTTCTTGAACATGACAATGAGTTCACTGTACTCAGATGGCCTTCACAGTCACCAGATCTCAATTTAATAGAGCACCTTTGGGATGTAGTAGAACGACAGGTTAACATCATGGGTGACAAATCTGCAGCAACTGTGTGATGCTATCACGTTAATATGGACCAAAATCTCAGAAGAATCTGTGCCAAAAGAATTGAGGCAATTCTGAAGGAAAAAGGAGGTCAAAGCCAGTAGTAACAAGGTATAACTGATAAAGTGTCCTTTATGTGTTGCTCAAATTGATAATAATAAAATAACTTCTCTAACTAATCTTGGCCACTGATGCCTACTCACAGTTAGAACCTCATGCCAAAGTTCAAATTCAAATTCAATGATCAAATACAAAAATTTGCAGACTTTACGAGGCTTTTTTTTAAATTTCACTTGAAGTGATGCTTATATTAATTTTCCCACAAGTAATTAAAAAGTTAGAGGCTGACGCACCTACAGTAGATTACTAAATTGTAAATGGACCAGCTCTTATGCAGTGCTTTTCTACTCAAGCACTCAAAGTACTTTTACAGCAGGCCTCATTCACACAGGCACTTTTCTCTACACCTAAGTGTGTTCTATCTAACATTCACACTTCAATGAACACACCAGAAAACAACCTGGGGTTCAGTATCGTGACCAAGGATACTTTGGCATGCAGACTGGAGCAGTCAGGAATCAAACCACCGACCTTCCGATTAGTAGATGACCTGCTCTACCTCCTGTGCTACAGCCACCCGACACTAACCCATCTCAAGCCCTGAGTGTGGCTAGGGCATTGCCTTGACTTCCTTACAGCTTAAAATCCCATTTGCCTTTGTTTTTCTGTATATAATGTCAGTCACAATTAATTATAAGAACTTAATGTAGAAATGCACAAAAAATGCCTTTCATAACTCATTATATACAGTATATACATTTAATATTTGTGATGTAGATGTGATGGCATTTCTCTTGTTGCTCTGTGCACTTTTGTTTCTCTTAAAAAAAATCTAAGTATAAGAAGGCAGAAGGTGGCAGGGCTGATTTCATTATACTGAAAATAAAAATTACATGTAAAAAATGTTTTACACAGTGTTTCATTAGGCATGATGTATTCATGATGAAAGATCTGAAGACCTTTTATAAAATCTGACTTTTGTTATAAAACATGTTGTGTGCTATAGGCACCTGTAAGCTGTTATTTTAACCTCTTCAGTGTTGAATAAACTTTACTCGTCTTTGTGAGTCTCAGAGTTTTGTTAGACCATCCAACGCCAAACCTGCTGGAACATTTCATGGGAGTCTAAATCTTAAGCACTGTAAAGGTCCATTAAAAACTTTGCTTTCTTATACACACCTGCATGAATTCATGCTTGAAAAAACAGCACAGGTAGATTTGATAAACGGTAACCATTAATTCCAGTGATTTTGAACCCGATCTGATGATTAGATTTCAAAAGATGATTTATTTTAGAATTTCACTGAACTTAAATAGATACAGAGTTTTGTAAATCATCTAATAATGCTTTAAAGATATTCTTTGCAACGAAGGGGTGTTTTATGGTATTTTATTAGTTAATTTACACAAACATACCATGATTAGACAACAGAGTAATATTTCTAAGTTGATTAATATAATGAACGGTTGCAGGAAGGAGGAAAGTTTTGCAGTTCATGCACAGTTCATATAGCCTCTGTAGGAGCCAACACTTAGCCTATTAGGACTAACACTTAAGCAGCACACAATTAAATGTCTCCATGCAAAATGAGCACTCAGGCCATGTTTAATGGGCAGAGAGCTAATAAAGGTTGGACTGAGTGACAGGAGAGGTGACTCACCTTACAGTAGAAGCATAAAGGTGTTGCAAAGACAAGAGGACGGCTGGTGGTCACCCATATGGACTCCGTCATCACCATCCTGCACCAGAATGAAAATAAACAGCTCACATACTGTATGCAGAGGACACATGCACACAAAATGTTCTGGTGTTATGAATGTCATATTTACTTTTCTTGTAGCTATTTCCTCGGTAATAATGTAGACAAAGAGACAACATGACACATGAAGCTTTGAGTCGATGCCTTGCTTTTAATGGAGAAAGATGAAAATATCAATACCAGCTCATTTACAAATACATTTTGTTGCCCAGTTACTTATAGCTAATTGATTTTAACAGCTGCACAGGGGACGGAGCAAGAAATCAATTAAAGGGCCAAGTTAAGTGACTGCATGACAGCTCGTATCGAAGACAATTCAGCAAAGTGTAATCTGGAAAGACAATAATCCAGAGAGAGCAGACAGGAGGAGTGAATATTACAGCCGGCAATTCACCTGCCCACCGCCACAACAGCAATACCAAACTGTCTGGCAAGAAAACATGAGATGAGGTGGAATAAATTTTTCTGGTAAATGTTATTACAAACAATATGCCTCCATGAAAAGGAAAGAGGGAAGAGCAATCTGCGCAGACTGACCATCCTGCGAACCGTTTATCAGCTTGAAATGCTATTTCATGCATTAATACTCCACGGACCGCATTCCCCCCAACACTTTCTGTACAAAAGCCTCCGATTTATGATTACCAGTCGACTAAGCAATAGGCTGTGGCCCCCGCCGACACACCACTTCCTTTTACTTCCCTCACCATGAGCTCGTCTCAGGGCCCCTGCAGGTTCAGAGACAAGGCTGTCAGGATAATGTGATCAAGGTGGATGCAGGCTGAGAGAAGCTAAATTGTGGCTGGGGGGGATGACATTCTTTGATTTTTAACCATTACAGAGTTTTCATAGAGCTGCAGTCAATTTATTTTATTTATTCTAATGAAGAGCATTAGGAGTGCCATAGTGTGCTGCACTGCACATTGATCGCCTCGTTAATCACACTTTGCAGACACTCGCAAATCAAGTTCTAACAGCAAGCACTGAATCAAGTGCAATGAAGCATAAGCTCCTTCACAATTTATGATCTTTCAAATTGCATCTTTTCAACCATTAAATTGCAAGATACCATAAATTTTTATCCCCTCTTCTTCAGTCCTGCTATCGATTCTGTCGTGTGAAAAATAGAAGAGTAGTAAATTCAGGCAGTTAGACAAAATTTAAGCCTTGTCTTCAGAAAGGAAACTGAATGGCACGAGGAAGGCTGTTAATTTGCCATTGAGAACAAATATCAGGAGTGATAAAAATTTAAAAGTCCAACAGGGGCTTCAAAGACGTGGCTCAGATGGGTTTCAGTCCTCTGCAACCTTGAGCTCTTTTACTTCACTACCTCTCAAATGCCAGTGCACCTTCAGGGTCTTTTACCGGCCATTTTTTAAGATTAGGTACCTGATGTGGTGCAGAATTAGAATTAAAGCCTCACCATGAAAATGACCGGATCCTCTTTTTCTGTGGCAGACAGTCGCAGGTTCTGCAGCTTTGAAAGAAAATGCAAGAAGGTGAGGACACAACTATAGGCATTTTGTAAATGTTACAATATCGCATCCAGCACAGATAGTTGACTTTCTTTTCTCTTTGCTACAGAAGGCAGTCAGGTTTGAATAAAAAAAAAAAAAAAAAAAATCCCCCCAAAACTCTAAAATTCTGTACTTAAGAGTAGCCATTACATTTAACCTGCAAAAATCCCAAATGGTTCTTACCTGCCCCATACTGTTCTCAGAAAATGGCATAATTGTTCTTAGATTGCATTTCACTCACACCAAGCTGTAAGGAACACTTGTCAAACAATACAGTCAAATTAGTTCTCTGTGATTGAGCATGTTGAGGATCTATCCAGTGCATTATATATCTAGGAAAAGAAACAGAAGTACCATGAAAGAGTCTCAATTACTGTGATAAAGTAAAGGAGAGGCAAGAAAACCAGCCAGCGACTTCCAAAAGTGAAGGGTTAACCTCTTCACATCTGTACAGGGACCAACTCTTAAGATTATGATTAGAACGAGTGCCTGCTGTTACATGTGGCATGAAAATAACAATGCCTGTATTATGAGACTGCGCCTTGGAAAAGTTGTAAGTTAGATTTGTACGCATGCCGTATTTCTTTTTAAACCTAAATCATGTTAAATCAGAAAAGCAGCTTAATTATGAAAGTATGTAAATATCTTAATGTGGATGAGTAATTTCGCTAGAGATGATATGACTCTTCAGTGACTCTTTAGTGTAGAGAAAGGTCTTCACTAACCTCTGCGCAGAGGAGAAAGCAGGGGCAGCGTTAATCATAAAGCACTGTAACAGACAACTGCTCTGAAAAGGTGACCAGTAAAACTGCAGTGGCATGGCAGACAGGCGTGGAAGATGATACTGCTCCAGTCACTTCCATGGGAGGTGCTGCCCAACTCAGACAGCACACAGAATCCTGCGCAAAGTAACGCTGGTCAGGCAGAGAGTGTTTTTGACACAGACACTCCCCAAGGGAAGGCAAATCAGCAGAGGAAATAGCACGTAAGGAAAACAAACCATAAGAAAAGGCATAAAAGCTCACAAACATTGGATTGATCAGACAATTACAACCCATCTGGCTTGTTAAACTCAATCTGCTATCACATGCAGGCTCGCAGTTTAGCTTTTTTTTTTTTTTCCATTTGGACTGCTCCCAGACCTGCTGGCAACTGAAATGTTAAGAGATATGACTGGTGATATTCTATTTTTTTCTTTGTGTAAACAATTCCCCAAAACAAAAGTGACTGGAGCTTATTGTGAGAGTGGAAGCAACAAAGACTGCTCTTTATGTAGGCTAGCGCTTTTCAATCAGAAAGTGTTCTTTTACAAATCCAGTCCTGAGCATTTCACATACTTTTCAGCATGGAAATTCAAATGCGTTAAAAAGGAAATACACTGTCAGGGTAATTAGTGAAATCACTGGTACACAGCAAACCTCTTTATCAGTCAGTGAATCACACAGAAAGCTTAATCTGTCACTGCAGAGTCCAGAAAGTTCTCTTGTTAGGGATTTGACCTCCTGCTGAAAAACAAAAACAAAAATCAAAAAGAAAAAGGTCTAAAATGTTTAGTTCTTGTTTAAACTAAGTGGTTGACTCCGGGGCTGAAAACTTAAGCACTGCAGGTCCAGAAGTGAATCAATCCTCATAGACTCCCATGTTAAAATGCCAAAGTGGGGCTGGAATAAAAGAAGCTATGTGCTAGGTTTCTGCTCCGCAAATATGAGTCACTAAACTGGACTGTTTCAACCACGTTGGTCAATTTTAGAGCATTATTAATGCAACTGTCTAACAGATATTGCGGTTAGCTGAGCAGCTGATTGAACAAACAAAAGTCAGTACCAAAAAGGCTTTGCTCCAATTATGGTCAGCTACTTTGTTAGCAGGTATCTATGTCTGTGTAATTCCCCAATACAATCTATAGATGCACCTTTCTAACTGAGCTCAGCACACACCCCTCATGTCCACATATGGTCACTGCTGGTTTTGATCAAGATGACAGAAATCAACAAAGTAAAGTCAAGGCTTCAAAATGCAAATATTTTTATATTTTATATTTCCATCTTTAATTTACAGTCAATAGTTTGAAGAACATTTGCCAAAAGCTCCAGTGCCCAGCTGTGCCCAGTGACAGGGTGCACATTTGTTTTAAAGATCGATGCCTTCAGCTGGAACAAACAGGCTCTTGTTATAAGTGCCATAATTGTCATGTCATAATTTGATAAGAATAAGATAAGAAACTATTTCCAGACTCATTCTTCAACCCATAAACACCAAGGTTCAGGTATAAATGCAGAGAGTGTGGCATGCTACGCATCTGAGCTAAAACACAACAAAGCAGGCGCCACCAATGAGCGCTAATTTGACAATCCATGACTAAGGGATCGTCTGATCTGCAGTCACAGCTGAACTGTACAATATACCACATTACACATTCCTCTTGTGATGACTCAAATAAATTGCTGGACCAAAACACAGTCTGACTCTATAGGCAAGCACACATCAACAAGCACACAATAGTGCACTCAAAAAGACACTTTCACCAGCCCAACAAAGGGAGATGCTATGGGGTATGACAACTTCTTGTGAACAACAAAATGCTGCCTGACAAGCTTTCAAGGGATGGTTGAGCTCTGGCAGATTACAGAGATCTTTATCTTTTCATAAAATGGAGTGCAGCATTTAAGTGCCAATGACTGAGAAGACAATCTGAATTGTAAAGTGTGCCACAGCCATTACATGGAGATGTAGGGCCAGTAATGGTGAGCGTAATAGTGTGATGACAGTTTCACTGCACAGTGACATTCTCCAGGGCATTGTCATCGTCCCTGACAGGTAATATGGTCCCACTGGGAATTGCGTATGCCTTACAGTTGGATTTTCTTCTTTCGTAAACACCCATCTTTACTTACAGCTTCATCAAACCCCAGAACTCGCACTGACTTTTCAATATAGCTGCAGGTCTGAGTGAGGTAATTAGATGTTAATGTGAAATAATGGAATCATAGTGGGCTGTTACATAGGGAGAAATGTGGACCTGAGCATGATCTCAGAGTGAAAAGCACAATTGCTTAAAAATCAAAACATGCTGTCAGCGGCTCACCTAAGCAGCAGAAAATGCCCTGACTTTGGAATACATTACAATGGTAATTGCTCTGACAAAATTACCTTGTCTAAGATGAGCTCGACCAGACATCTGAGACATGCATGTCGATTGGCTCAATTTCATGATCATCGGGAGGCTGAAATCAAGGCCTTTATGTGAGAGAAATCCAACGAGGAAATTGACATAAACATCTCATCGGAGACATTAGACTGAATGGAAGCGAGCGCTTCATTTCCGCGAGGCATTGTTACAAATCTATTTAAGGTGAAGCTATATTTTGAACCATTCTCCTGGTGTAAAGGGCCAACTTTATGCACAGAGTGAAAACGGAAATGCTGTGCATCCATTATTAACCTGATATTCTTGTTTATAAATCAGACGTGTTGCTCCCTGTCGAGGTGAAATCATCTTTTTTGTACACATATAAAACGCCTTTAGTGTAATGTTTACTTTGCACAGCGTGATGTCAGCTGTCTCCTTTCACAGCCACATTAGTTACCTAAACGCTGCTTTTGCCGCTTTAAGAGTAACAAAAAAAAAAAAAAAAAAGGAGGCTGAACTACAGTCGAGAGATGACTTAATAAACAAAAACACAGCGTCATCCACGGACTCCACCTTTGATTGTTAGTTGTGTCTCCTTCCGTCTGGGCTTTTCCTCACACATATCAGGACAGGGAGAGTTAAAATGTTCCCTGTGTCTGTGATCTGATGAGGATCACCTTCATCCATTTGAAAGGTGATTTCCGAGCAAAATTGTTTCTCCGAACACATGCTGCTTGAGCCGAGAGCACATTTTTCCAGCATGTTAACAAACATGTAATTTCCATAAACACGTCCAGTAATTGACAGCTTGATTTGGGCTCTGCCAGGAAAGCTGACAGACACTTCTTGGCTGCTTTAATGCAGACAGCACAGGCTTAAGGCCTCACCAGGCTGTAATGAGCTTCTCAGGGCTTTGTCTGGATTAGACCCCCAAACACAAACAAAATGTCACACAAATCCCATCCAACATTCTTTATCTTGTTAGATTATGCCATGTGCTGCAATTCAAAATTAGCTTCAATTCATAAAAAAATTAAAGTCAAAATAATCAAAAACGAGATTTTAACATGGTAAGTCAAGCGTTACCTGGGGTTCTGTAGATCTCAATGAGCTAAAGCTGTTTTTTTAGGCGGGAAAATCATGCAGGAATGCTTCATCTCCCGTTCCTCTGCAGGTACAGGTCGATAGGTAAGAAGTATGGTGGTTTTGTTTATCCATAAAAAACATGGCATAGCAGGTAAGCATAAAAGATAAGCAGGTTTAGATGATTGTATGACTTTTAAACCCCACTAACCTAACATTTACCTTTACCTGCACCCAATTTTGTTCTGAAGAGATGAAAAATATTGTCAAGAAGAAAAATGAAGTGTGCCAACATGGTAACAATGGACTTAATTTGAGAAATAATCTAAAGCAGTTTCAGGATTTTTTTTTTGAGTCTGTTTTTTAAAATAATTTTGAATCCAAGACTTTATGTATGATGATGTACGACACACTTCTTCTCACACTTTTTGTTTTTTTTGGTGGAGTCGACATCAAACCCTGCTTGAGCATCAGCAGCACATTCAGGTCTATTCTCCTTATAAAAAGCTGCGGTTCAAGAGCAGCACAGAGATGATGGTGAGCATAAGAGGAAAAATGGAGTCTGATAAATCTGTATTGAACAGTGTGTGAAGGATGTTAATACATATTAATGGTGACAGGAATATTTGCAAGTGAATACACTGGTAAAGGGGATTAAACATAACTCTCCATAGAAGGGGAGGTATCATCACTCCCATTCTGGCGTGGGACTCGGCCGTATCAGATTCATCCCCATGCACATTGCCAGCAAACACTAAGCCCTTATCTCTCCACTGGGCCTCTCCGGAGAGTTTACAATTTCTCGCTTCGTTGGAGCCTGAGCTGAGCTTGTTACTGGCACAAAGGCTGAGAGGTGGCCTGGTTGAGAGCACAAAGCCGCCCCCACCTCTGGACAGACACATTTCCCTCAGATAACGGACGACTTGTTGGACAGCAGCACTACACTGTCCCTATACATTAGTATGACAGCCACACATCCTCTGCACAGCGGGACTCACAACAAAGTTAAAGTTAAATAAATAACTAAATAAATGTCAGTGAAAGATTCTTATTAATGAGATGTGTCAGAGGTGGTAGAGGGACATGAACTCAGCAGATGTGGTCTTGGTCCCTGGGAGACACTTTACCTTCCCACCGTGGCGGTATTCTCTGAGGGCATGAGCATCACAGACAACGTCCCATTTGCTACTCCGCTGATTACATTAGCTCCCAAGGGGATTGTTGAGCAGAACACAGGCTTGAAATTTAGGGCAAATGTGCCTTTTAACCACATCAAAATCCATGTTCAGTCATTTTTAGGCAAATGAACCTATTTCAACTCATTTGGGTAACATCCATATACATTTTCAGCCCTCTTCCAACCCTTTAGGACACATGCACTGCTATAAATATCTACAGATATATATATATATATATATATATATATTAGAAAAAATAAAAACTCAATAGAAAACAAAGCAACAAGGCAAGTTCTGGGCTTTAGGCCGTTCCAACTACAGTGGAAAATATTTACTGCAGAGACCAGTTATGAACAATTAATTAATCAACAAGCAACTATGATGTAAAGATTTTAGTGATGATGCAGTTTAAAATAATAAAAAAACAAATTCTGAACTCTACAGGAAAACACAACAAGGGATTAAAAATCTATTTCAGCACCTAAATAAGGGCTGTTTTATTAAAATATGATGCAATCGCTCTTTGAGAACAAGTCTCAGTGGCATATGGAAAAAAGGCAGAAACGGTGAATTATTCACGTGTAGCTAAACCAGAGTATATTGCCATCTTCTGAGCATAAAGACACACTTCAGTTTGCAACTGATTAATAACCTGGAGATTTAAAAGCCAAAAAATATTCTGCACATAATCAGCCTCCTCATGATTGCTGAAGAGATAACCCAAATCTGCTACCCAATACTGCAATTTCACCATTTTTGTTTACAGATACTGATTACACTGTTACAGAAAAACAGAAAAAAAGCCTGAAGCAGAGCGATGGTAAATGGAAAAGTTTACCCTCAACAGGATGCACAGAGACCCATAAATCCAGGTTGGGTCATAGCTCAAAGCTAAAAGTGTTGATAAGGCTCTGAGTGCATTGCTTTATAAAGAACTGCTTGAGGCCTTGCTTTGCAGCAGAAGGGACAATGGCAGGAAAAAACCAAGCAAACTGCAAGTTATTTCACTGTATTCTATAACAGAAGAAAGTGGTAATATGGTTTCAGTAGATTTTACGTTGACAAGTAATATTGGATTGCTGCTTGTCTTACAGTAGGTCTCCCAGTCATGGCAATTTGAGCAGACATGTTGCTGAGACAGCTCCGGCATTGTTTTCTGGGACACAGTGAAATTCTATTTTCAGTTTTACTTGGTGCAGTAATTATCTGCATTGTTGGTGAGAATAAAGAAAATAAAGTGCATGAATATGTGCCGGTCAATTGGATTCTGTCAGTTCAAGCAGAATTGGGTACACAAGCGAGCAGCTTGCCAGCTTGTAATAACGATGGTGTTTGCGTGGAACAATTTCCCCTCTAAAACAGCTCATCAACAGCAGAGAGAGTCTGTCACCCAGGGTACGGAGTGACAAGTCTTCTGCATCTCCGTCTGTTATTAACATGTCTCTTACGACAAGCTCAATTATCTGACACTGCCCGCAATTTCCATTCCTTTTTCTGGCACAATGTAAAGTTCCTCTCCTTCATTTTCGAAGCTGGTCGTTTTGGATCCGGCAAATACTGATATAAGACATGTGTGGGAGGAGGAAGTGAAAACCGAGAGAAAAACATCTGCAAGTCAGAGCAAAGTTGCCGCAGGCTTTGAGGCCTTGATAATTTCTGATATTTGTCATTCAAAAACCCTGAAACATTTTTAATAGAGTAAAGTGACTGGTTAGTTTCTGTCTTGAATAATTGCTCAGAGAGCAAAACAAAACCTTCTTTAGATAAAAAAAGATAACAAATACAACAAACTGAATTGATTGAGTACAGGGGAATACTGTAAAATCAATGGATAGGATCACGTCATTAATTTAGAAGTGGCTGTTTCAGTATTACTTTTTATTTAGATGTTGATTGTTAATGATGTGTGGACTGGTTTTCAGTGTTTTTGTGTCAAAGAACTGTGTTAAGGTTTATCTAACAATGACTGGCATTCCTGTAGATGCAGCAGCTGAATTCAGGTTACATACAGTATTAATTTCAATTAGCTTTTTATTTAGATTAAAGCAGGAATGCTACAAATAACATAATGACAACAAGGAAGTCGACAGTATTATACTGTAAAGCCTTCATTCTATACTTTCCTGTAATAGTTTTAACAGTAAGAAACTGTTGTTGTGGATTACAGCTGTAAAATTATACTTTAATGCTGTCAAATCGAGCTGTCAGTGCTGTAATTTACCAGACATATTTCTGGAAACATAAGCTGTGTGGGAATTCTTCAAAAATTAAATAAATATTACAGTTTTTATCTCAAACGCTTTGTGAAACCAGCTGATAGGAAACCCTTTCAAGACTCACAGTGCTCAAAAGAAAGAAAGAAAAAAAAAGAAGCAGGAAAGTTAAATATCTACAACTCAAATGGGGGAAAAAAACTACCTGCTGATGAACATCATAAACTCCTCTGCAGTCACTAAGCCTGAGACCATTTATCAAGAAACCTGCAAGGAAAGACTTACTTCTCTGCAGTTGTTTGTTCTATCTGCATTAGTCTTAATGTAACTACTGTTAAAGCACGAAGAAGTTGTCATAATTGTTGATTAGTCCCGATTTCAGGCGGCGTTGTAATCAGTAAGCTGTATGTGCGTGATGTCTGTGACCTCCACAGTTTTGATTCCTCCTCTGTCTGTAGCGTGGCTACATATTTAAATGCAGAACAATTTCTAAAGGATTGCACTAATGAAAAATACAAATTAAGTTAAAGGTGCTTTCTAACAGCAAGTCTTGATTAAGTAACTAATGCAGGAGCTTGTTCCGTTTCTGATTCACTTTAATGAACCATTCAAACAGCTTTTTTCTCGGAACTGCCTAATGATTATTTTCAGACTGTACAATCTCGCAATCACTTTGAATAACCCAACTAAAATAGAGGATGAATGCCATTCAAATGACTAACCTCATATTCTTCATATTTTGACACAGAGAAAATATGGGCAGACGTCTTTTGCAACTCTTTTTCCTTAAGATTTTCCCTTTTGGAAAGCATCGCCTTCAATCTGAAAAGTTCAAGTCAGATCATAGCTTGTAACTGCGGCCTGTTCTGGAAACGTGTTACAGTGCAGACCCCAAACGCCTGCTAGAGGTTACCTTACTGCTTCGAAAGTAAAAGCTAGACTACCACTCTTCCACTCATATATGGAGGGAAGCATGGAAAAAAAAAAAAAAGTGAAAATGTTCCACCAAAGTGAAATATCGCTCTAAGTGGGAGTGTCTGGGTTGCTGCGGGGGAACGTTAGAGGAAGTGGTAATGATGACAGCTCTAACTCAGTGCAGGTGCAGTAAAGCATGGCAGGTTGGTCAATTGCCCAGAACCCATTACTTCTCCCTGGAGACCAACCTTGTAATGTGCTAGGTACCTTCTGTAAAGGATTGACCTATTGTCAACAGAGAAATCTCTCAGGTTTTACATAAAGACACGAGTACCCCACAAGGTTATTCAGGCAGGTTAAGAGTGTATTACATGTGTGAGTGCGCTGTTTGCAAACATTACACATTATGCAAGAAAATACCCTAAAATAATGGTTTGCTTCATCATTAGACCAGTTAAATGCCTTCTTTGTACAGAGAACAATAGAGCACTAAAGCTGCAGACAGCATGCTCTCTCTTTGTTGCTGGAAAGGTTTAATATTGGCCTGTTGAGCTCTAGGAGACACTTTGCATGTTGCCGGCGAATGTAACATTCATATTGTTCCGCTCTCTCGTTGTGAGTGTCTTTACAGGAGCTCTAAACATTTGTGACTCTGCTGGAGATGGGAATAGGATGACCTTGGGTGTCAGATACGTCTCTGTTCCTGTGTCATCTTCAGACATCCACTGTTTGACCACTATCTACTAGATGCATTCTATCCGACACTTGTAACAATAGTGTAAATGGGACGAAAATTGAGCTCACCTTAAAGGCGGACTTCAGTCCTCTTGAAGGCTGAAAGCCCTGGATGAGCCCAGTGCCCAGTGGCAGCTCAGAGTCCTTGTTTTGCTCCCTGAGACGTGTGTAATCAGAGAGAAAGTCCAGCACAGATTACAGTCTTCAATCAGTCAGTGAGGAAAATGATATGTACATCATTGTCTCTGCCGCACATCCCAGCCACTGTCAGCCTGCATGCATATTACCTGTGTCAAAGCTGCCAGGGACATGACGAGAGAAACTGAGAGCCATCACAGAGCCGCCACTCAGGGGGGGTGTCTGGTCTCTGAGCACAGCAGTCAGATTCAGTCTCCATGGGGACTCTGCTCTGACCTCTGGGATGTTGTTGACACCATTTAATGTACATTTTCAGATACAAAACGTCTCCTTTCATATCGGAAATTGTTTTCAATGGTCTGCAGGCCAGCTCTTGTCACAAAAAGAAAATACTCAGCGAACACTCGCAGTTTCTTTTTTTTTTTTTTCTCAACTCAGAAAAGTTGAAGCTGTTTGACCTTGAGGTTCAAAATGAGGAGAGTTATTTCATACAGAGTGAAAACTATATGACTGCTGTGAGGAAAGGCTAAAAATGATCCCTGCTAATCTTCTCATAGATCTCTAACATCATTTTATGCAATTGTCTCCTCACTAAAAACAGACACATACTGTGTATGAGTACAAAGAATGGCATAATGTGGGAAATTTTGATGGAGGCGTAGCATTATTGTTGATTCAATTTTCACAGTTGGATTTGAGGGGACAAAAAAAAACAAAAAACAACATAAAGTCAATAAATGCAAAACGGCAGGAGAGCAAAATTTCACAATAAAGATAGCAAAGATAGATCTGACCTGAACTCCACCCTCTTGAAACAGAACATAGTCAGACCATAATTTTCCTGAGACAAGAGTGTTAAATTTGACGTCGTGAAGGGCACCTCTGCATAGAAAAGGATGATGGAAGCCACACCAACACACGTGCACACCCTACTTTTCTACCTGATGTACATCTTTAAATTTTTATCATCCATAATGGCCAAAACACACACACACAAAAAAAAATCTAATCCACGAGCATGCAACAACTAGTCGTGGCCACCGGGTATACATAATAGGCCCCCTTGTCCCACACCAGGTATCTGTTCACCTTGACAAGTCCAGACCTTAACGCAATGTCAACACAAGCACTTTCTAGCTCGGCGATTCTGTTTGTCTCCTCTGGTCCCGCTGGGGCTCCGGAGGGAGGTCACCAAATAGTCTCTGGAGTAAAAAAAAAAAAAAAAAAAAAGGCACTGACCTTCTGCTAAATTGGCCACATTCAGAAGACAGTGAATATCAGGTTATTGAGTTGATCCATGCTGTGTTTCCTTGCCTGGGGAAAATGATCTGCGCTATTGTCTGCCTTCTGCAGTTGATCAAGGGCAAGAATGTGTCAGGAATGTTGAAACGGGAGGCACTTTTAAAAAAACCAACCAAACAAAAAAAAACTATACTTTCAAATGTATTCCTAATGGTTAAAGAGAAAAACAACATAAGTACAGTGCTGTAAACAAAATATTAGGATGGTAAGTGCTTTTTACTTATGAAGAGGCTTGCAGTTCATATCCAAAGGAAAATTAAATAAAGGCTTTATGCTTTAAATTCTGTGAAACGCTTTGAGCAAAAAAAAAAAAAAAAAAAAAGGACACATTGTAAATGAATGCAGCTGCAGAACCCCAACAATTCATTGCACTGTACTTTCAAGTTGTTGATTCCTTGAGAAAGGCAAATAATAGTCATTTTGCAAAATTGCAGGCCTATCCTTCAACAACTGGGGAAAACAGTTAAAATTGGGCACGGATAGGGAAGAAGCAGCCCTCTCGCTGAAGTATTTCGTATATTTGGGACAGCATAATGAAATAAGTCATTTCTGCCAACAGTTCACATTACCTCCCAATGGTTAAGAACCATAATCCCAATATCATTTTGAATTCTATCACACATACAGTTGGAAATGTTATTGCATGATTACAGTGTTTCTTTCCCTCTGCACAGTTATTGTATTTATGCATTTTGCACATGAATTGGAAGAGAAGTTGAGCACCATGTACAATTACACTGCTATTCAAAAACAGAGTTAGAAGAACCAAATCTATTTGGTACAATGGAGGTACACAAGCAACTTGTAGCGTAAGCACTGCTTGAAATGATACCTGTCTATCACGGAAACACAACACAGAAGTCATATGATCGAAAAAGCTTTCCTTCTGCTCTCCAAAACAGGACACAGTTTGAATTCTGATTTGTTGTTTTGCAAAATGTGCTTCATGGTGTTCAAATTGCATCAGTTACAATTTGCAACTAAGTGCGTGCTGTGAAGACATCACCTGATCAAATCTAAGCCTTTTGTGTAGCCGTGGCTCTTCTTTTTTGAGACCTATCTCAAAATTCATTAACTGGACTGTTGAAAGCTCGTCATTATTATACTCTGCAGGGCGATGTTGACATAAGCATCTGAGAACACAAAAAAGAGGCGCTTGAACAAAGTTCACCTCAAATCTAGGTGGTTAGTTGAAAAGTGAGTGTGGATAGTGTCACGCTCAGCAGCCACCCGATCTCTCCTTTCCTCCCTTTAACCTGCCGAGCTGCCACGGAGGATCGCCCACTGATGGCACCTTTTATCTGCCACGGCCAGAAGAACCGTGGCTCTTCCTGTTACGAGGCAGTGGCACTTTGTCAAGCGAGACAAAGTTATCCTGGGGTCTGATACTGGACTAGGCGTGTGATTTGCATCATAAAAGCAGATGACACACAACCAGTGGTAAGCAATATTAAGGCTGCAGAAATATTATTGAGTTCCAGACCTAAAAAAGAAAAAAAACAAAAAACCTTAAAGCACTCAAGCTTTTTCAAATCTGCAACAATTCACAACTGAAAAAAAAAAAAGCACGATTCTCAACGCTGATCGTCCCTGAGGTCTGTGCATCACAGATTTCATTCCTGCAGGGGAGCAAAGATTATTACAATATTCAGATTACCGAGCAGGGGAAATTAATTGGACTAATTAACATACAAGTAAATGATGATACCGTTAACACATTTCATTAACTCAAACTGTCATTCTATGTTCCTGGTGCACTTGGTATTGCATTACAATGAATTGGATTCATTAAATTATGCAAATGAAAGGAATGACAAAATGAACGAGTCCTTTTGAACATTATAGACCACATTTTCAAACTCAAATTGACGAAGAGTCAAAAAGCATCTGCTTTCCACTTAGATTTACCAGATAAAGCTTTTCATAGACTACCACTTTAATTATGTTCACAGGCATTAAAACCAGGTAGGCTATAATACGCAACTAACTCCGATTCTGCAGTCTCGAGTCCAGTATTATAGAAATAAATAGAAACAGTGCCTAATTAGTAAAATGTTCCATTTAATGAAGGAGTTAAAGATAGTGATGCAGCATGTGTCATAGCTGAGGTTAATCAAAATATTAATAAATTAGTGGCAGGAAATATGCGCACATTCTGAAGTCAGAGACGGAGCATGCCCCTCTGCAGGGTCTGTTCAAAGTCACGACAGTAGTTTGTTCTCCAGCAGCAGAATACGTTCCTGACATTTCTGTGCGACATTAACTTGTAGTTAATTGTGGGGGTCTGCACCTCTCATTGGCCTCGGTGACTTCTGTCTTCATCTGAGCTGCAGCTACATGGGGAAGGTCAGGGGGTCAAACGTACCTCCCCTCCTCATCCCTTGGCTGCAGTGACATCTACTGGACTACTAACCCACAGTGTACACTCTCCAAGGAGCTGAGGTGTCTTCGGGAAAAGAGAGCAAAGAAAAAAATTCAAACTGGTCTCACGTTTAGTCGTTTTAGTATGAAATATCAAACTGCCCTCAGACAGAAGACATGATACACATAAAAAAAAAAGGAATAAATCAAAAATAAAGCGCATTCAAGTGTAACAGAAACATTTATATTGATGTTATATTGACATATTTATACAGAAGACTGGAGTGAGGATAAACCTTCAGTGTTTAGCAAAGAATAATGAAGACTTTCTTCATGCGTTTCCTGCTATTTGACTCAGATGGCATTTTAATATCTCTTGAAGAGGAACAAGTGGCCACAGGAGTAAAACTGATCACATTATATATTTTGCACCGTCTCAAAAAAAACAAACTAAAAGAACAAATATGCCACAAGCAAATTCACTGTTCAGCGTGTACATGTATTCAATCTAACAGTTAAGCAGTTTGGAGGGTGGCAGTAGAAAAAGAAAAAGAAAAAAAAAAGAAGACATAAATGGATAACCCAGTACAGGGGAATGTAACACGCAAATAAAGAAAAAAACAAACAAAAAAGCAATGCACATTTACTGACAATGGGTATAACAGACAGTCTGTTGGGAAACGTACAAAACATTTTTATACAAAATCTAAACAAGATTAAAGTGTTGAGAGCAGTGACGTTTAAAAGAGTACCACTTTTTTAGTAATAGAGATTTTTCAAGTGCGCGACAGTTCTGATGGGAGCCAGACACCAGCGAAAACTCCCTAACACGAGCAGGAGTTTGCTGTTTGAAATCAGAGTAAAAGGACAGCTGACATGATAGGATCAAATGAGCATAGGTAACATGATGACAGCTTCATTCACATCAGCTTTTCCATCCATCAAAAACGTTTCCCCACAACATCCCACGATGGCCTACAGAAGAAGCTACAGGGGGGGGGGTTACTTTACTTATATCACACAGTCACGAGTCATCCTGAGTTTGGTTTTAAATTTGGCAATTACCTTTAAAAAAAATGGCTTTTTTTTCTCTCTTCATATTACAACATATTTTTTGTTTGGAAGTCCTCCAAAAAGGTTTTACAAAAAACACGTGAATTACACATAATGGAGCCATTTGAAACGTTCTAAACCTTCAATACCGCAAATGCATCGTTTATGTAAAGCCCGATATAAATGGCTGTTCAGTCGAAATATTTCATATGCAAATAATGTATCATATCAACAGTATATGCTCCAGAGGAATTAAAATACAAAAATTCTGATTGTTTTTTCCATTTTCACCTGCAAAATGTAGGCTTGAGCAAATTCATTAAAAAGGGAGCAAGGAGGGCTTTGCAAGCAGACTGCAAGGAAACAAGAATGCATAATAATAATAATAATAATAATAAAAACGTAAAATTTACATGGGCAGTAACAATAACTTTACTTCAGCTGGATAAAATTAGCTCTGCTGTGAGATTTAGTCTTTGCACATAGGAATATGGGGGGAAAAATATTTGCTTATTATGAAGGACCTCATCAAAACATCCCATCAACAAAAGGCAAAGAAAAAAACTGCTCAACCAATTATTTTCCATAAAAATCACATTAACAAAGAAGTAAATTTAAAAGAAAGTGGAATCCTACATTTCCAACTACACAATATTGTACAAAATAAGGCATTTCCTTGTGTGTTTACTGCAATGTCTTTTTCCACCTTTGCTTGTTTTCCCTCAGTCTAAACTGAGGATGGACATGGACTGACTATTTCTGTGTTAAAATATATATATATATATATATTTATATATTTATAATTTTAGTTTTTCCTTCAAAACGTGAATAAAAATGCAGGTAGGAGTATACAGTATGAGAGAGGTTGTAGAAGTTCATAAGTGGAGTGTAAATCACTCCATGACTTCGCTGGCCGCTACTGTGGTGACGAGCTGGAGTGGGATCTCTGCGTTGGCTAGGATGTCCTGGGCGTTGCTGGAGCCCTGCTGGATATTGGTGAGGATGAGGGTGGTCCCGCCTGCCGTGGTGATGATACTGTCTGAGGACCCTGCCGATTCCATCGAGGCCACCACAGCGCTGCCAGAGTTCACGCCTTTTTTGTTCTGATGAGTTTTAATGTGCTTCGCCAGGTGGTCGCTCCGCATGAAGCGCTTAGAACATTCTGGGCAGACAAACTTCTTCTCTCCTGCCAGAGATAGAGAGAGGAAACGCAGTTTCAAAGATAGAGTTTGATGCTGAATACATTTGGAGAAGGTTAAGCATGTCGTCTATCACCAGATCAGAAGTTAAAAAAAAAAAAAAAAGGAAAAAAGTGGCAAGCAAAGTTCAAATTGACTGATCCATGAATAGATGAAACAAAAAATAACAAAAGGAAGAACTGTCAGTGACATGCACATTCGTAATAGTTTTATTGTGTGCTGTTACAGAATGCTGTGTGACCTGGGTCCAATGTTTAATCTGAATTAGTTTCCTAAAGCCAGTCTGTCACTGACAAAAATGACAAATTGATGCTATACAGCTGATTACAATTATTACCAATTAGAAGCCTACAATCATCGAACATCCTCTTGAAAAGTTAACTGTGAATGCTAACTGTTCATATCCTGCCGCTGACAGCGTAATGAAATTGCTACTTTAGCCCGTCTTGTCAGAGGCCTCGTTCTGCCAGTGATATGGAAAGATAACGCAACAACAGTGTGACCAAGTGGTGAAATCCCTTTCAAAGATCTGTACTGCCATTTCGCTGTGGCAGTACATTTATCTGGATTTCTCATACATACATTCATACTTCCTGCATTTCGTGGATCATGATTAAAAATACAGCGCATTACTCTTGTAATGTTTTAGTGCTGTTAACAGATCCTTCAAATTAGACCGCAGAGCAAACTGTTTAAAGCACATTCATTTTGAGCTGTAAAATTCTCACCAAGCATGTGAATCTGGCTGTTTTTTTTGTTTTTTTTTCACAATGGTCTTCAATCCTAACCTGACATTTTAAATCCAGAGGGGGACAAACGCTGTTATTTCTTACATGACTCACAGTTTGCAGGGCACAAATTAACACATTTTACTGATTTTATGGATGTTTTCCTGATGTGCAAACATCGAGGGAGCAAAAAAAGGGCACCTGTGTGTGTTCTCCTGTGCCTCTGCAGCTCATCGCTACGTGTGAACCTCTTTCCACAGAACATCCAGCTGCAAACAAAAGGTCGCTCCCCTGAATGCCAGCGCAGGTGTGCTCGCAGGTGTGATGTCTTTCCGTACACTTTCCCACAGCCTGCGATGTGACAGATGTGCTGCTTCTTCTTCCCCATGCTAGATCCTCTGAGAAACACATGCATTGACATTAGAGATACTGACATATAGCTCGGAGAAACAATAGAAACACTGGTTAGAATTACTCACCTCCCACCCGACTCTTTGCAGTTAGGGCAAGTACATGCCACTCTGCGGAGCCTCTTGCCCTCTTGGCCAAGCTGATCCTCCTCATCCACAAGCCTGACTCGGAGATGGGACAGATCGCTTGGGTTCAGGGTAGAATCTGTGCTAAGCTGCCATTCTCCGGAGTCTGGCTCTTCCTTGATCTGAATATCTAAAAATGAATATTAACAGTCTGCAGTTATAACTGGCCAAAAAGCCTGAACAGTGAGAGCTGCTTTGTGACTGTGTGACTGACAGCTAGGCAGCAAATTTAATGTATCAGTGACAATTCTGATGACTAATTAAGCATACCCTGTGGACTTTTTGGCCCAGATGAGTGACAGAAAATGGGTGGATGGACTTTGCTACAATCGGAAATTTCATCACAATGTTATGACAGCAATAATTGCATATAAAGTTAAACACAAAGGTTTTAAGGACGTAAACAATGAACATTGATGAGACTAGGCAAGCTATATTCACTGGCCACTTTGTTAGGAACACCTGTTCAACTGTTCGTTAATGCAAATATTTCATCAGTTAATCACATGACAGCAACTCAGTGCATTTAGGCATGTGGACATGACGACCTGCTCAGACTGGGTATCAGATTGGGGAAGAAAGGTGACTTAAGAGGCTTTGAATATGACATGGTTGTTGGTGACAGACGGGCTGGTCTGGCATAAACAACATGAAAGCATGAATCCATCCTGCCCTGTATCAAAAAGTCAGGCTGGTGGTGGTTTACGTTGTGAGGAATATATTCTTGGCACACTTTGGGCCCCTTAGTAAAAACTAAGCATTGTTTAAATGCTACAACCTTCCTGAGTATTGTTGCTGACCATGTCCATCCCTTTATTACCACAGTTTACCCTACTTCTGATGGCTGCTTAAATCACACACACTACCACAAGGCTCTAATAATCTCAAACTGGTTTCATGAACAAGACACGAGTTCACTGTACTCAAATGGCCTCCGCAGTCACCAGATCTTAATCCAGTAGAGCACCTTTGGGATGTGGTGGAATGGGAGACTCACACCATGGATGTTCAGCTGACAAATCTGCAGCAACTGTGAAATGTTATTGTGTCAATGTGGACCAAAATCTCTGAGAAATGCTCCAGCACCATGTTGAATCTAATCTAGCTAGATGTAACTGTCTGGTGAGAGCATATTTACAATGAATCCCTTTAAGTTAAAATTATCAAGGAAAACCTTTAAATTATCAGGGCTCTGTTGATGTCCTCCATTTCATATGATTGAAAATTGAGACATTTTTGTTTTTGGATTGCTGGACATTTAAAAAAAAAAAAAGCAACTATTTTACGGCACTTTTGAGCTGTTGCTGGAGGAAAAGCGCGGATGTAATTGTTTAACGTTATTCATGTGTCCAAGTAAACGTGATGATGTTTCAGTGAGCTAACATCCACAACTTCATGATTTTGAAACAAAAGCAGCTAAATGGAATTCAGCCACTATTAATTTTAATATTTACACGTGAACTTTTTAGCAGTAATAATGCAAAAAGTTACATGAATTAACATACAAATATACAGATGTCACTGTGGATTGTCTGCTTTAAACACCAAGAACAAATCCCACTGACCTTCATTGCATTAGTATAATTAGTAATTGAGCACATTATAGCAATTTAAAGTAATTTTCTCACTAGAGACCTTTCTGGAAGACATTAAACTAGCTGGATTTGAAAGTAAGTATAAAAGAAAACTAAACTTAAGAGAATTAGAGCATAATTATGGGACGAAAAATAATTAAAGAGCATTTTGACTTTAAAACCTTTAAAAATGCCCTGGACAGTCTAACATGCGTTTTAAGTTCAATTGCTTATTAGACCTTTACTCGTAGGTGGATTCTGCTACATTAAGAATTGTCAAGAGATCAAAAAAGTTCATGCACTAATAACAACAGCAGAGGTCTAATTTGTCCCACTCTAAAAAGATGCAACTAAGCTAACAGGTGAATGAGAGAGACGTCAGTAAGGTGCAGGCTACTTAGATCTTTGAGAAGTTTTTCTCAAAGACAGTATAAAGCGCTACTATACCTGCAGGGGGATCAGTGTCTCCTTCCTGTTGGGCCACTGAGTTGACTGTGACGGTCTGCAGGTTGGGGATCTGTCCTGTGCTGATGTTACCCAGTGACAGGGTCTGGACTGGAGCAAGAGTTATCTGCTGGGGTGGTGTGGTGGGCAGCTGGAGATTCTGAAGGTTCTGCACTCCTTGCACCTGAAAGGTCTGCCACTGTATCTGACCTGACGGTGTAACTGTCTGAGCTTGGATGATGAAGGTTCCCGGATTGATCAGTTGTACATTTTGCAGACTCTGCCCACCTGCCGCCACTGACTGGACCACCTGTCCGTTGGTGGTCTGAACAGGAACCTGCTGCAGCTGGATGATGGGCTGAGCTGAAGAAGCATGGACATTTTGCTCCTGATTGTGCTGGGCAAAGCCTTCCTGGAGACCAGAACTTGAGTTGGTTTGGTCTGTAGCCACCGATGGTAATGAAGTGTTCTGGGTTAGCAGACCTGCTTCGCTTGCTGGAACATGTAGTTGAGAGGAAGACGTTGGCACAAATATCTCAGGATTTGGATTCGAGTCATTTACTTGTAGTGTCTGTGAGAGGTGGTCATTTGTCTTAGCCAGACTCTCTGAGCCATCCACAGCCTGACTTGCCATAATTAGCTGGCCATCAGCAGTGACCCCTGTTGCTATAGTTTGAGCACCAGACAGGCCAAGGGAGTCCAAGTCCACGCTGTTAATAGGAACAAAGGTAATGTTCCCGGGCAAACCCACAGGCACATTAGTAACAACCTGGCCCTGGTTGTTGAAGGTGGAGCTGCCAATAGAAACCCCCTGGATCTGCTGGACATTAGCAGTTTGTGAAATGAGGTTCTGGTTGTTGTTAAGGATGCTTGCAGTTGATGTCACACTGAGACCCTGGCTACCATCAGGCAAAATCTGAATCTGTCCTGTAGCATCCTGAGTCAGGGTTGGTCCTTCCACGCTGGCCGTGGAGAAGCTCAGCTGTCCATCTGCTGTCTGAATCTGAGGAATTACTTGGTACTGAATGTTAGGCACTGAATTGGCAGAGGAGTCGTCCGTTCCTGATGTCACAAAGATTGGCTGACCCTGTAAGTTCTGGATAGGAAGAACATACTGTCCATTTGACGTTAATATCCCTTGACTTTGGATCTGAACTATTCCAGACTCGTCTTTTCCTGCTGTTGTGGGGGTTAACACCTCCCATTTCTCTGCTCCAGTAAGCTGTGTAGATGGATCTGAGGTCTATGGAAGAAAATGAATAATAAAATAAAATAAATAACATTCAGAAACCTAGTTATATTCATCTTTTAAAGTTTGCAAAAGACCATTATTAAAAAATTATATCTGCATCAGCTAAATGACCAAAATTCTTCTGTATGGCTGAAATTTAGACGTCTACCTGCCATTCTTATTAATGTTAATGTAATTGTGCTGATTCCCTTGGTCTTTTAGTAGCACTGTAGCATTAAATCCAACATTAGATAATGCACTGGCATTTACATAGTGCTTTTTTAGTCTAACTGACCACTCAAATCTCTTTACACAACATTTAACCATACATTCACACAGCATTTTTTTTCTATACACTTCAAGCACTCTATCTCCCTCACATTCACAGCCTATTTAGAATCACCAATTACATAACAGGCAGATCTTTGGTCTGAAGCCGAAGCATGTGGAGAAAACCCATGCAGGCACAATTAGAAGATGCAAATTCTGCCCTGAAAGGTCTCAGCTGACCAGGAGATTCAAGCCAGGAACCTTCTTGTTGTGACATGAGGTGCAAGTGCTAACCACCCAATGTTACTGGCATCCTACATCAGGCCTACAAGGGAAGTCCTGTGCACGACAACACTACCGGCTTCATCTAACTGCAACTGGTTGCGTTTAATTAGCCATTTGATTCACATCAGATTTTGCACGATAGTCAAATTCAGCAACTGGACACATCTGTGTTTATGTTCAATGTATCAAACAGCTCCTACATGAAATTTTCTTACTCTTTTGTACCACAGCTGTAATGTGCTGAGTTTGTATTTAGAATAAATTAACTCTGCTGGAGTTGCTTCAAAGTGAACGCCTGGAAGTGGGATGCTTCAAGCAGACATAGTTGATTCTCAGCAGTGTTTTGGTCACATTTGTTTTTAATAAAAGAAATCTTGAGCAACACTATACATCAATAAGCTCGGACCAGCTAGAAATGCAAACCAAACACAGTGAAACAACTTTCTCTTATGAAAATATGAAAAACAAAAACTGCAAATTTATTTTGTAGACACAAGGTGCGAGCTCATACTGAAATCATCCCAGAACATCACATAACCGTGCAACACAAATACACACAGGTTCACCTGCAATACCCTTTTTTGTTAAGTCTTGAGTACTAACAAAAAAATGGGGCACTACAAGATGATGGCCAGAAGACTTCATGTCATAATGTATAGGTTTCAATTAATCTGTAATAACTGAAGAAAATCATTTAGAAATCAACACAAACTTGAGAAAACAAGAACCTGATATCCTGACTGACTGATGGAAGTAAACTAAACACTAAACCTAACTAACCTTCAAACAGCAGAAACAGTCAAAATACATGCTGATCTATATCAGCTCATTTTTAAGGTGTTGGAGAGCTTTTTCCTTGATGCGTTTGTTATACATATTTGATTTTGCTGTTTTATCAACAATAGATTAAAGTATAAAACAAAAGAATAAGACCAGAATTACAAATATTACATATAAAAATGGACATCTTGGTTTCATCACTTTGCAATACAGGAGCCACAGTCTCACGTAATTTAACATATGAATAGTTAAAAAAAAAAAAAAAGTATCCCAATGTTTCCTAAACACTTTATGTTGACCTCGGGCTGTGAAGGTGAATTTGTAAGGACTTATGAAAAGACAACTGTCATGCTAAATATGATCCAACTGCCCTGACATTAGACTACTGTGAGAGGAGAGCTATTAAAATGGCGTTAGAAACTTTGCCTAGTTGGTTGGTTATCACATTGACTATTACTGCTTGCCCGCACCTTCCTGCCCACTTAAACTTATCAACATGAATCCCAAGTAGCACAATTACATAAAAATGAATAAAATACTTAGACCTTCAACCGTGTTGGGTTAAAAATATTTCCTAGTTCAGCTAGGTAATATTTTTATTATTATTTTACTGTCTCGTGTTCCTTTTTTATATTGGTCATGTTGATCATTGGTCTTTTTGAATGGTCAGATAGTGCCAGCATATCTTATGCTCAAAGAGATAAGAAAATGGAAAAAAAAAAAAAAACGTGGAAAAATGGAAAAGAACAAAAAACATGGACTTGAATAAAAACTGAGTTAGATGGCTTATATTGAGCCAGAATACTAGATTTGTGTATCCCTATTTTACAACACAGACGTACTCCACTCTTCAAGGAAATAATATGTGAAATTCTGATTCTAAATTATCTCACGATGCATATGGAAATAAGGAGTTTTTTTGTCATTTGCTTGTGGATAAAAAGACATTTGAGACAGAATCTGAGGTTGTATTTGACCGGATATCTTCCCCTTTGTCTGACAGTATGCATTACAATATTATGCAAGTGCTGTTATCTGAGAATCTCTATGTTCCTGCAATGATATATCATAACATATTTGTGTCTCCAATCTTGCTGAGTTTGTATGCCAGCTTACAAAAATTGGTAGGCGAAACAACACCAAAGCAAGGGCAACAACGGTGAGTGCAACACCCTGAAGTGAACTACCCACTGAGGTAGTCTCACATACAGCTTTGGAGGATTTTTTTTGTTGTTGTTTGTATTTGCAAACCAAATAAGAAAACTTGGGTGACTTATTAGACAGTTGGCATAAGAACAATTAGGCTATAGCCACAAAAACAAATAAGAGGATTCAAGGTCTGAAGTTGCGTGTTTGTTGGACATCATTGGCTGGAAAGGAGACATGGTTGAAAGCAAGGTTGCATCGTGTACTTTTAAGTTAAAATTGCAAATAACTTTTCTCTACATGTTCTTAAGTTTACAAGGAGCCATTAACTTTAGCCATATGCATCTTCTGGCAGACTGTAAGCCTCCAAAAATGCAACTAGTCATTACCTGCAAGTGTCAATCTGTGGCCAAGGATAGCATCCTTTATACCTTGCCAATTCAGATCTGCTTTGGTTGTGGTCTTTTACTTTCTTGTAATCCTGTGCTTGCACATTCTCTCTAAATTGCTTCACTGTGTGTGGATGCCCACAGTAACATGGTGAGAGGAAATACTAGCAAACTTGTTTATGTCTTGCGCTCATGGGTCAAAACAGCATTGTATTGCCTCTGTCACAACACGAATGCTTCACCATAGTGAAATAGGGGCAATATTTACATATTTACATTTAACCTTATGAGGACAAGTCAGAACCCTTTAAAAAGAATTAGGGTGCAACATGACCATAAGTTCAGTCATATAGCAAAGTTTGTTCATAACTAAAGGAGGATTCCAGATCTAATGAGCCAGAATGCTGAAAATTATAAGGTCAACAAAAGTAAAGAATTGAGTATGACAACAATGGGTGGGATCTATTACAGTGTAGTATTGGCACATAGAAAATTTGGGGTAAGCAAGGTATACGCTCTACTGAGTGCCCTTCTTGTACTGAATATGTCTTATGCTTTTCCTTGGGGTCATAGTTTGGATATTTATCTGTAACGAACAGAAACTCTCTCAATATGTTCTAATGGGCAAATTGGAAAAAATATAATAACTGTGGCTTACCAGTCTTTTATACTACACTTATCTGAATTCTGTCTGTATTGAAAATATGCATGTGAGGACTGATGACTTGTTACTGCAGGCCAAATCTACCTGTGGATACAAATAAAGAAACCTGAAACTTACTTTCTATCCAACCATCAGTTTTGCTCAGCTGTGGCTGAAAACTTTCTTTCTGCTAAAGCAGTATCAGATATAGCCGGCTTACTACAACAGACAGCATCTCTTCCACATCTGAATGTGGTGACTCAACCTTAGTGCAGGTCATTGCTAGCAGGTCAAATGGTGATAGCTGAGTGTCCTGCCCATGATGGGCAATTTTAAAAGGAAGAAAGTGGGTGGGTGTTAGTCTGGGCCACACAGAAAGTGTGACTGGTTGCTAAATAGTGAAGACTGCACTGGTTAAAGGATTGTCTTCTCCAGTGTTGAACGATACATTTGGGTCTGAATGGAGTCTGTCCCTTCAAATCGAGCAAAGGAGGCGGGATTTGTAAGCAGCCTGGGAGGAAGTGTTGTCGGAGAAGTTCAAATCGGGGTACAATAATAACCCCACCACCACCACGAAGTTTCATATATGTAAGGACTCTTGTTACTAAAAACGCAGCCAGAACCTACGATGAAAACCACAACCCAAGAGAAAAACCTTACCTGATTGCCCCTGCCTTCCTCCTGCTGCATAAAGTCGCTCTTACGGCTGTCCACGTCTAAGGCAGCCATATCATTCGCTTTCATTGGCTGTTCTGGGGCTGTGAAGTGAAAAACATTAAGTGTGGGAACAGTCGAAGCTAACGTTAGCTAAACAAACCTGTGACTCACACTCACGCTAAACTACAGCTCGCCATTAAACCACAACAACTACATCCGCTGTTACTAATATCGAAAACCTCCACTAAACGGGGATGTAGCAGTGATTAATTAAAGAAAAGGCTAAACAATGATGTGTTTTAAACAAGCTAATCTAGTCAGCTAAGCTATCGAGCCCAGCGTTAGCCGCTACTTCTAACTTAGCCGGCGATGATTAGCACTATCACCATCGAGAATCTCTACTAGCCTGCTAGCGAGCTAATTTAGCCAAAGGATGCCTGAGATAGCTCGTTAGCATACGTGGGTGAAAAATAATGGATATTACGTACCAGTCATTGCGTGACTCGTCCGAAAACGGAGGGTCCTGATAGTCACAAGCCACCGAACATGGTCAACAGATTACACTGATTGCATACGCGTGGAAATAGGTGATAAGTGTCTGATTTTTTTCTATTTTGATTGACGGGCGGTAGGTAACACAAAGGGTGGGGCCTCCGCTGTTGACTAGGAGCATTTGCGTCACATACAGGAAATCCCGCCGTTCTACATAAAGGTGATAGGCTGGTGGCTTGAGTTACCTTATTATCATTTGTCAGCCGACATGTCAGTCACCCTTTGTTGGCTTCTTTTCCTGTTTGGTATGCATTTTCAGCTGGACTGTGTTGGTGGCACTGAGGGTTGTATTTACATTGTTGTAAACAGTTAAACAAACTTGTTTTAGTCAGAGCCATGGCAGCCATGCTCAGTGCATAATCCTAACTATAGTTCAGGAGCTTTGCCTGCCACCTACAACTGTTTTCCCCAGATCACCTGTTTGCCAAAGTTCAGTGGTAGAGTATTGGAGTATTCATATCCTTTAATTACATTGCTGTGAAAAGTATTTAGCTTTTGTAGGTTTTGCATATTTGTTACACTTCCATGTTTCAGATCATCAGATAAAATGCAAAATGCAGTTTTTGCCAGACCCGTTCACCAGAAATCACTTAAACAGAATCTGTCTGATAAAGTCAAGTAGGTTAAAAGATCTCAAAAGCCTGAGACGGATAAGCGGAAGAAAATGGATGGATGGAAGCAACATATCAAGCCACAATCTAAAGAAACTCAAGAACAGATGAGAAACAAAGTCACTGACATCTATCAGTCTGCAGAGGGTTACAAAGCCTAAGGCAGGGATCCTCAAATCCAGGCCTTGTGGTCCCGTGTCCTGCAGGTTTTAGATGTGTCCCTGATCCAACACACCAGGACACCTGGACTACTTTTGCTTGTAGTATTTTGTATATACTGTACTATTATTTTTACTTTGGAATATTTTATTTTAATTTAACATTGCACTTTGAGGGCCTTAGTTTTCCTTTTTTTTAATAGAGAAAGTTTACACTTTCTATCTTTGTTTAATCTTCTATCTTTTAAGTGAGCATCTGTAGCAAAACAGTTTCACCCTTGTATTAATAAAGGACTCTGATTCTGACATGGGCCTTGTTGACTGAATAAGACGGAATGTTTATCTGTGTCAAATCTATGGAAGATTGTTTCTGCCACTGAAAAAGTGACAGTATCAGTTAGCTAGTAGTGTAAAGCAAATGGAAACAAATTGTTCTCAGGTTTTTGACCTTTGAATGCCTTATAGCGAATAAGAGCTGCATAAAAGGTAAGGAATCAATGTTTTCATGGTGAACTGTTGGACAGCTGATGCCCTCAGCATTTCAATAACATATCTTCACAGAGCTTCCTGATTGGCAGAGTTAATTCCAAATTTCATGTTAATAAGTAGAAACTTTGAGTTATTAACATGAAATTTTGAGATATGTAACTTGAAATTTCAACTTATTTTCGGGCATCTGACTAGGCTGCCTCCTGGGCACCTCTTGGGTGAGGTGTTATGGGCATGTCCCACCTGGAGGAGGCCCTCGGGCAGACCCAGGACACACTGGAGAGATTGTATTTCTTGGCTGGCCTGCAAATGCCTCGGTGTTCCACCTGATAGGCTGGAGGAGGTGGCTGGAGAGAGGGAGGTCTGGGTTTCTCTCCCTTGCGACCCAGCCCCAGATAAGCGGAAGAAAATGGATGGATGGATGGATGGATGGAGGGATGGAATATCAGTATCAAATTGTTATTTTAAACATCGGTATTGGCAACACTTTCACAACATGTGCATCCCTCATTGAGTAGTTTAAACTACAGCAGCGCCTCGTTTGTATCACAGTCCTGAGAATCATCTATTACTGTAAAGCCAGCTTTTCATGAGTTTGAACAACACTGCTTTCAGCTTTGTGGCATTTTCTAATTTATCCAAGAGGGTTACAGTTCATTTAGGTAAGATGTAGGACAGTTTTCTCAACCCACAAAGAAGCACCCAGCCCTTATGTGTTTTTCACTGGACAGAAAAAGTATGGACAGAAAAAGTATGCCAAATTGTAAACTGAAAGGTAACAAATGTGCAATATTCCCCTCTCTATTAAAGAGGGAAGATTTTATGAAGTTGCTCAAAATGGGTACACTCAAATAATAAAGTACATTAAATTGAATTTGCACTCAAGTTCAGCACTAGGTTATGTTCCACTGTGGCTAATGTCCTGTTAGCTGTCACTGATGGTCCTGCAGGTCAGTCTACCATTTTGCAAATTTTATTTCCTGCAACAAATGTTACAGATGGCTGATGCAGAGTCACATATTTAGCAGCATTATGAGGTGTTGAGGTTATGTGTGAAAACACCCAAAAAGCGACTCTAAATTTCAAGCAGATAATTAATTTGCAATTTCCTGGACCAAACCAAAATCTTCTTCTCCAGTACCACGACTTAGGACTCTAATACCAGATCCATTAATGCCTTCCTTTGTTGCCAGTTTTAAAATCAGCAGCTCAGTGTGGAGACTGTTTTTAATTTTTCAACATAGTAACAAAAGGCATGAGTTTGACTAATAACTGAGTTAGTGGCCTGGTATGATCGAACTAATATAACTGATGGTTTGTATCGAGCCAGAATACTGTATCAGTGAATACCTAAAATTTAGAAAACATATTTACTCTACTCTTTAAGGCAATGATATGTGAAATTCTGATTCTCAATTCTACCATGATGCATATGGAAATAAGAAGTTTTTGTGTCATTTACTTGTAGATAAAAACACATGCGAGACAGAATCTGAGGTTGTATTTGACCAGATTTCTTCCCCTCTGCCTGATTGTGCGCATTACAACATTGTGAAAGTGCATTGAAATGAGAGTCTGCATGCTATTGTATCTGCTCTGTGGCTGTGATGCTATCAGGACCCCACTTCTCAGTATTATTTGTGGTGTGTCAGTTCCTCACAGTGCGCGACCGCAGTGAGGCTATTTCTCCCAACCTTCAATTCAAACTTGGCCCATTACAGCCAGACTACAAAAGCACTTTCCCTGCACTCAGGAGCTCATGGCAGTGAATGGTGGATATTTCCAATCACTCTGCTGTCAATCCAAATGTCAGGTAAACACAGGCCAATGGAAACAGCTTTAGAAAAACCTTGCAGCTACGTCTGTCTTACTCCAGGAGTCCTTGGAAACGTATCAACAATTTCTACAAAGACCTCCAAGTTAAAGGGAAGAGTCAAATATCCTAAAAGCAACACAAATGCAACACTCTGGTGGACGCAGCGGCCTACAAGAAGCAGATTACTGCTCTTGTGTTTGCCTTTAACCCTGTGAATGTTCTCTAAAGCCAGAGCTGCAAACAAAGGAAATTAGATTGTATTGACAGATCTTTTATTCACCTCATGAGAGGAATCTAAAGTCTGCAGAGCAATTACCCAGTAGAAATTTCAGTATGTCTATAACATTTCAGTGTAGCAGAGGCATGAATGACCTTTTAACTACATGAATGAGGACCTTTAAAATACTATACTAATGCTATGATTTATTAACAAACGTGTATGAAATTATAGGTGAAAACCTGTAAGCAAAGTGATTTATTTCAGTGCAAAAGCTTTTTTTTGCAGCAGCTTCTAGGGGTGGACATTGCTTTTGTGTCACATGGCAGAAATGTGAAAGATAACTGAGTGAGTCCACAATGGCTCTGAGTGTTTTGTATTAACATATTGACAGTTGTTTTCATGAAGGCCAGTCCAAGACAGAGTGACCCCACGGAGAGAAACTGCCCTACTGGAGGCACTGTAAATGGGTCCAGAGAGAGAAAATTGAAACTGGTGCAGCATGAAGAAGTGTGGATGGAATATCAAATGTGTGTCAGACACAACTCTGAAGCACCTGAGACAGGAACAATCATACTGTTCTTTGTCAGAGGAGCTTATGGTTATACAATGAGGGCTGAGGTCAAACACAGCTGCATGAAAACTTTTTACGTTTTTATTGTGGAAGTTCAATATCTTGTCAACACAGAGGATGTATGGATGCGTTTCCCATTTGGGATCACAATCAAACCTATGAATCTTTTTGAAACATATAAGGATATACTGTTCCTTTTAGTACCTCGCATGACACAAAAGCAAAAGACAGCACGGTTAAACAAAGACAAGCGGGCAAACAGGTGAAACGCGTGAAAAGAGATACATTTACAAACGTGAACAGCAAGTAGACAACCAAGAGTGTGGCAAACAGGGGAGCAAGAATTCAAAGCATGCTTAGTTAAAATGCTATAAGTTTCTCAGATATGAATTATGCGTCACTGTGGAGTAGATTTAACCTCCTTGTGTGGGATGCATTTTTAATTTCTCTTAACTATTTGAGATCATATGTACCTGAGTACAAAAACTAAGCATCATACATAGGGACAGCACCAAAGTCACCATAATATATAAAACAATTTATTGAACAGAATGAAGTATAAGTAGCAGAAAAAGCCAAAATGCAGTGTTCCCATATGAGGACACAGTGTCTCAGGAGGTTAAACTCAGTGACCACTTTAATGGGTACACCTACACAATGTAATGTAATGTAGTACAATTCAATTTTTTTTTGCATAAGTCATAGTGAGCCATGGACTAGCATCAAATGGTGTTATATTAAACAATAAGCAAATAGAGGATGCAAAATACCAAGCAATAATAACACCAAGTCCAGTGCATCACCTTTACATATCGCCTTTATATATCAAGTATAAGATTATATATGAATCTTAGACTCACTGAATTGCAATAGCTTGTGCAGGTGGGCCTAATAAAGTGGCTTTTTATTGTATGTGCACTGTATCTACGCAGAGCAGTTAGACTAGCAAGGAACAATAAAAAGGGACTATGCACATGTATTATGCAGGAATTGTTTTTGTAGCTCACAGGGGCGATTTAGCTGTTTATTGTTTAAATGATGGTTTGCTGCATTTTGCTTGATAGCTTAAACACCTAACTTGTTATTAAGACTGCTGTCACGATGGCACAGAAAAGACATTTTTGAGGTAGCAACAATAAAGAAGAAGAGAAACTGAATTCCAGGGGTTATGATTTAAACACTCCTTTCTAAGCTTCCTCTGAGCTGTTTGTGGCACTCTTTTCATTCAGCATTGTATGGACAGTGTTTTATCACCCTGAGAGTGGGAGCAATAAATCAAAGCAGTAACTTGTATCATGGTAGTTCAAGAAGAATGAGAGGAAATGATTGCGTAAAGTATCACATGTGAATGCAAACCTTTTTTTTAAAAAAAAAAAAAGTCAAATCCTACTTCTATATTACATCCATCCTGTGTAGTATTTAGCACACAGAGAAGTCGCACAATAGCAGCAATTACAACATGGCAACATTTTTATTGTCATCCAAAATAGAGATAATTTCCTCACTGTAATAATATGATACAGTATGTTTATAATAACCATTGAATTTCCCAACACAATCCCTGGTGCGTAGTTACTGCTCTGAAAATGCCATAGTTATTTATATGTTTATTTGTTATAACTCACACATTCCTTTAAAAAAAAAAAAATCTTCAAAGCTCTTTGGTGTCCATGTGATTTACAGCACCAGGCCGTGGTCTGTTTTGTTGGGTGTGTGTTTTAAAGCGAGCTTTCCACTCCGTGTCCTTTTTGGTTTGATGCCACTGTGGTTTGCCTCGGGGCAGAGTGGCACCACTTGATTGATGGTGCTGACGGCACATTTGTACCAACAGAGATTCTGTCACATTTCTGGGCTCATTTTATGAGTCCTGTTGGGCAGCTTCTACAGTCCCACCTATGTCACCCGGTAATGTTTATGGCTACTTAAGCACACATTTGTTTTTGCTATTAACTGTGAGGTTGCACCTATATATGTGTTTTTAATGTGTTCCATGATGTCAGGACACCTAATAAGTTTATAATCCATTAATCCTTGCTTCTTCTGTGACAGCAAAATTATTGGTATCAAATCCTGAAACAGCATGTCGAGGACTTTTTTGGTCTGGTGTTTTGTTCCTATACTGCATCTGCATGATTCTAAATAGCTTTATTACTTGTCCTGAAAGGATTTATTGTCACTTTATGAAAAACAAAATACTCCATAACCCAGACCGCTGGGAACAACTCATCAATCCCTGAGCCTCAAAACTGCAGCAGATGAATAATCTTCTGTGTTGGGTTTATGTTGGCCAACACCAATACCACCCCGAGAAGAATGCAAAAACAGTTTAGTCTCAAGCCCCCATTGTGCTCTCCAGAGGATTTGTATGGTTTCACTTAGAAAACAGTCAACTAAAAACAGTCAGCTGAAAAGTATATACTGTATGCGAGAGCTCTAAGTGTTGGTAGCAATAACATTCTTGGTCTGCTGCAAGAAATTTCAGTGATTAAAACCACCGGTTAATGCTGAAGCTACCAAGAAAAATAAGCTTAATGTTATTTGATACACATGTTGTCATCCGTCATTCTTTCTAAGTAACCACAATAAACACTATCCTATATTTTGCCACTGATCTCAAACCCTGAAAACTATAATCCACCTTATTTCCATGACAAACACTATGCTTTGTAGTGCGAGCACAGGCTCCACTCCATAAAACATCCTATCCAAAAAACTTGGATATGCAATACTCTTTCTGAAAAATGACCATTTTTATTCAATCTTTTTGTTCCCATCAAAAAGCCATTTTTTTCTCCGCAGTCTTAATGGTTACAAGATATTCAGCAAAGCACTGCTGATCTGCAGCTCTTTGTTCGGACTCCCATGGAGAATACAATCTTACTTTGGAGCACTGCGACTGCAGCCATACAATTCCATCAGCATAAACGCTTCACAAACACTTACACACAAAGTATAGGGGGGGTGAGAAAAACACTACTTCAGACAACAGGAATCGTTTTCTGGTTGTGCTTGTGGATTGTGTCAACTTCTATTTTCATACTATACAGAATATCCTGAAATGTGGATTTTTTTTTTTTTGTAAAAATATAGTTTGAATAATTCTTTTATTTGTGTGCAGATGTGTATTTGCCTTCATTGTTCAGGGATAGGAGTAAGAAACTTTAAACATAACAAACGTGCTATTCTCTCTCTCTCTCCCTTTTTTTGGGTTAGTGGACAAGTACTGGTGGCATAGTGAAAGAGAGGAGTTGTATAATATCATATAATAATGTCATAAAAATTATAAATGAAAGGTTAACTCAGTCTCTTTGCAAATAATCATTTAAAGTGACCACATCTTTTGGCCAAGACACCTGCATCCAGCATGTGCCCTTCCAAAATCAGCCTCCGTTAACAGATTTAATTATAATTGTCCCCTCTATGCTACAGTCAGTGTCAGCTGTGTCTTTTAATTCTCTAATCAGTGGTCGGCAGGACCGCTATCACTATCTCCATGCAGCTTCCCACTCAATACAGACATCCCAAAACACACACAGACTGGTTTTGTCAAATGTTTTATTGAGTGTAGACATCTGGGCTACTGTAAAACATGCATTATCTGCAGAAGGGGGAGAGGAGCAGGTGGCATTGTCCCCGCTGTCAGCTGTGTCAGTGCTGGCACCCGTGATGGAGATTAATGAAGTATCTGGAGAGTAATATGCTCCTTCAAATGCTGCTACAATTTGGAGTGGGGGCCGATCCTGATCTTAAATAGCAAAGCTGTCAGAGTTTACTGAACCTGTGCCTTGGCACATGAGTGGGGGATTCAGTCCTACAGCATGGAAACAAAAAGTGAAAAAGGGGCCAGATATAAGACAACAATACAGTCAGTTGCGTAAACAAACACATTGTTCTCATGTCACTTCTTCTTTGGTGCATTGGGTGCGTTAAATTTGAAAAAGATGATGTCTCCATCCTCAACAATGTAGTTTCTTCCCTGTTGTCTGTATTTCCCAGCTGCCTGTAGGATAACAACAACAACAAAAAGAATTATTAAAATAATATAAAATATTATATGCTGCATTATAACAAATAGCTACTCTGTCATTTGGATAAACTCCAACAGATTAAAAACTCTTTAGAATATAAATAATACTAGAAAAGAATGAACTTGAACTAAAGCTACACTTGCAAATTTCATCGGCACATGCACACACACACACACGCACGCACACACGCACAGGCGCCAGCACAGACACACAATCGCATGCATGTTTTGTTTGAGGGGTGCCTGAATTCCCACTGAGTGATAATCCTCTCTTCTGCCCATTTCAGTTTCATGTGCACAAGCACAAAATGTTAATAAGTCTTTGATTACAGCACTATAAAACTTCTCAAGGAAACAAAATAAGTTCTAACATTTCTTTTGTGTACAGTAAGTGTTTGTTCTCCTTCCCGGCAAACTCAAAATAATTGACTTGAAGTGCTAATACGGACAGGTTTATGCATTCTGGTTCTGCACAGTGCACAATTAATTAGAAGAATCA
Organism: Archocentrus centrarchus; assembly: GCF_007364275.1. Classification (NCBI taxonomy): domain Eukaryota; kingdom Metazoa; phylum Chordata; class Actinopteri; order Cichliformes; family Cichlidae; genus Archocentrus; species Archocentrus centrarchus. The sequence continues at coordinate 18,275,410 of NC_044366.1, forward strand.
ATGTCCCTTTAAAGGCTCAGGAGACCATTTAATCCAAGCTCAATACCACCAGAAACACTGGATGGAGAGGGAGACAGGAAAAAAAAAAATCAATGGCTATTTGTGATTCCTGAGTATGTATTAAACCAGACACGTCTAACTGGTTCATTTGCACTTGAAAGCAGCCATCTGGAGCAGCAAGCTTGGCTTAAGCAGATATGATTACTAATAATGTGATATCCCTGTACACTGGCCCCATTCAGACAGCCTATTCCCACAACTGGCATTAAATAGCACGGGCCTTAATGCCACAGTCAGAAACGCTCCATGTTCTACTGAGGCTCAAAAAGGGATTAGTAAGAGAGCATGCAGTAAGGACCTGACACTGAGATCTCAACCTCTGATAACAATGGCGAACCCCCCCAGAGACTGACACATTTCACTCTCTTTTTGCAGCTTATGAAGGGTGTGGACAATACACTGCTGATGCATTAAATATCAAATATTTATTAAAAAGGGCTTGAATAGTAAGGAGATTTAAATGTTTTTTTTAGTACTTCCTTTCCACACTGGTCCCCGTGGGCCCTTTGTGCCACCATAATTACATTAGTTGAGTCTGTAAGTGGGCACATGGAGTTGATGGTGGTGATAGAGGGATTGTGACAGCATGGCTTACAGCTGCTGCTCACAAGTGCTGCACATAAAATCAGAGTCACCTCTGCTTTAATTAGCTCAGATTTAAATTAAGACTTTTTTCCTTAAAGCAAATAAGTGATATATAAAAAGTGCACCTTTAATTTGAAAGGCATCCGACAGTGTTGATTAACTCATTATGAACTATGTGCCTTCAATTGCTGGATTGCTGTTTGCAGATTTTAGACAGTGTTAATGCCAAAGTACAACTTGGAGCAGGAAATAAAATCATTTTGTCACCTTTCGCGGTGTACTTGCTGTAGATGGTGCCCAGTTATTGTCTTTCACAATGAAATTGGTTATTACAATTGACAGGTGTGTGTACATGAACACCCCTCCCAGCTCAGTTAAAAGGTCAAAACAAACACTGGCCATCATAAAAAAATAAGACATGCAAGTCATATTTCTATGCTACCCATCCATGAAACAGTCCTTATTTGAGGAATTTCACACTTTATTTAACTTGCCGCTTTATATCACTGTCACATGCCTACAGTGGCTTGGGGATTTGGCAAAGGAGAGCTCTAAGCTAACAGCGCACTCTATAGATCTGATAAATGCCTGGTGAGGTGAAGAAGTGCTTCCTTGGAGTGACTGTGCTGAGCCACGAGCAAGAACTACCATCAGCCAGTTAAGACACATTGTGATAAAGATATGCACAGCTGGAGCAGAATGGCTGTGTTTAGAGCCAGAATCAGCTGGCTTGTCAGGAGTGGTGCTGGAGTGTGTGCAGTAATTTCTTCCCCTGAGTAAAGGTGAAGAGCAGTTTTCAGTAGGAGCTGTGTGGTGACTGTCAGCTCCACTGATCACAGGAGACTTCCCCTCATCTCCTCTGGCACCCTGACTGCTCACCTTGACAGCACTCTCGCTGCCTTCCTCTTTAAAATCCTGGAATTTCATTACTTCCGCCATAATGAAGCCCCTCTCAAAGTCTGTGTGGATCTTCCCCGCAGCCTGTGGAGCCTTAGTTCCTTTCTGTCACACGGAAGGAAAAGAGAGGACAAATGAATTGTTTTGGAGAAGATGGATTACAGCATGCGAGCGACATGGTGTTTGATGGGGTGATAGCGTTGTGATCACTCTGGGGGCGATTTTCAGTCGGGGGTATTCTTGCCTTAGTCCTGATTTCTGGATAGCTTTCCACTCGGTTGTGACCTGCTAGAGCAGCCTGGACACCGATAAGGACCCAGCACTGCTATCAATGCCTCCTGATTCCCATTCCGTGGTGGTATTGATTTCTGTCCAAGCAATCTTGCCTCATTGTGGGTCGCTGCTCGGCTCTCTGGTCATGACAGCAAGAAGACCCAGTGTTGCAGTGAGAGGCCAGCGTGGTATAGACCCCACTGCATCAGGCCTTAGTATTGTGAGAGTTTGGTAATTCAAATTCAGTTCAACCCTTCAGTGATATTTCACTATGTTGGATATTCACCTATAAACTGCTGTAAGTTTTGGAGCATCAAGTTATTTACATTTATTTCAAATACACAACAGAGATTTTATATTAACCGAAGCGGTTTGCGATTTCAATTTACATCTAACAGTTTAATAGATGTATAAAAATATCGCACCTTGAGTCCTCGCTAGCACTCCAAGACAAAACTGGTGACTGACAAAATGTGCAATTTATATGCGTTGAAATAACGCTGTGTGGAAATGACAAATGACCCAAATAAGTGACGTGGCTGCTGTGCATCATTATGACTCCTGCCTGTCGACCTGCTCGCTCTCTCTCTGCTCTGCAGCTCTGTGCTCAGAAACTGTTGAACAGTTTTAATTATGTATATAATCAGGTTGGGGTCAACATATTTCATGCCAAAAGAATGATGCGTATTTAATGACTCTAATACATTACCATCTACTTGCAATCTCATTGACGGAGTGCTTGTGAGTTTAACTACCATTAATCAGCATCAAGGTTTGTCTATCTGGAGAAAAATAGATTAAGGGAGGGATTTTTTTCATATGGCGCATTACAAGAGATCCACATTGTCCTAGTTAAGAGCTATGCAGAGCAGGCTGATAGATAATGGTCACCTCGAGGCTGCCTAATAAAGCATGTTAAAGGACTTAGGAACACGACATTACTGAGTGTAGTTTTTACAATGCAAGATGTATTGGCTTAATATAGTTACTCACTGATGCTTACCTGACTAAATGCCTCTCACACACAATCAAGGCTGGCTGTAATCAGTTATGCCTAGGAGGACAAGCGTGTTTTCGAGGATGCCTTTGAATTGTTTTGGGACTTTGCTGTAAATAGCGAGGGCATCAGTCATGCTGAGATGAGTGTGCGTCTAAGGACGGTGATGTCATCTGACTAAAATGTAATGTGCTTTGTGAGGAAGAAGAGCGAGTGAGCTCATCTCTCCCTCAGGACTGTGCTTAGTTTAAGAATGCTTAGAAAAGAAAATGAAGGGCAAAGTTTGATGTCTGGATGGGCGTCATAAAATCTGCAACAAAACATTTAATATTTATCTGAAATATGACTTTGGTAAATCATTTGAAGGTGGCTGAATTTTGCTTCAACTACAGTTTAAAATAATAGAAAAAAATAAACCCTAATAGTGGAGAGTGGAGATTTATATAAATCCTATAAAAAAAGGATGTGTCATACTGTGATTTACTCACAAAAGTGACCCCTTTGACATTTTTCTTATGCAACATAACATAATTCAATAGTAATCAAGTAAACACTATGTTGCATGAGAAAATATGAAAAGACACTAAATTATTATGAACTTATATATAAAACAAAAAACGTACTATTGGAGAGAAATGAAAATTCTTATGCTTTTTAAATTTTTTGTTATTAGTCAAAAAAGAAACAGCATGTTTAATATTGTATTGCTATATTGGCTTGCCAGATATTACAAGTTCATATTGTGAGAAAATCTGAGCCAGACTGCAGTCCTTTAGGGGGATATTTAGTAACCTGTGTTTTACTCATAATTTAACTATCTGCATCCACATCCGTAAAAGTCCATAGTAATAATAACAATAAAAAGCACTCAACAACATTTTAAATTAGTATGTTATTTGTGTAATAAATCTATGAAAATCTATTTTCTTAGGAGAAAGGTCCTCTGCCCTATCTCAAACATTTATGCAAAATAATCTACCCCTGCAATGTAGATGTTTGAAAATAGGATAAAGCCAATATGAGCTTATTCAAAGTCAAGAAAAAATGATGCTGCTAAAGCTGCATCATGCGCAGAACAAACACCCCTATTTATGCATGTTTTGTAAATGAACAAATAATGCTGTCTTTGGACAAGATAAAAAATTTAAAGCAGTATTTCCATCAGTGGTCAAATCTGTAACCCGCCCACACATGAGACTTTTTCTACCATTATTGCCTCGACCATCTATAGTGGGCTTTTTCAAGATTTTGAACAAATTGAACAACAAAATGTGAACAGTGAACGGGCTCACACTCAGGGAACAAAACCATAATGATCTGCTTGGTGACAAGTTCTTTGAAAAGATGCCATTGTGGAAAATTGCAATGCTTTTTTGAAAATGGGACTCCTTTTTTCAAACGGACAAGTTATGTTTATGAGATTGAAAGCGTTCTGTATCATAAAAAAAAAAAAATATTCAAATTACAATCCTTTGAAATATCTGATGGGATGAAAGAATGGATATGAATTTGTATGACTGAATACAACCCAAATCTTCAGTTGTTAAAGTTTCTCAAAAGTTACTTTGTTGTATTTTTAAACCACCAATATGAACTTATAAATGTTAGTCAGACAAAATACCTTATTATTTCTGCACTCAGTACTTTTATCTGCTCAAGAAAAAAACACAATACCAACATGCAAAGCAAACATCTGTATTGATGTAAATCCTGTGATCCCATTGCACAAAGCTCTTGGCGGGCTGGGCTCAGTAAACTGAGACACATAGGGAGGAGGAGCCCCCAGCAAGGCCCACAAACAGTCGAATGAAAAGCGACATCAATTTTGGCACAGACAACCTCCGTCACACAGATTAGGCAGGCACAATGCACAGGCTCCTTATCTCCAGCGGCAGGAGGAGGGCAGGCAGATCTGCACAGGATGGAAACATTCTCATGGACGTAATGGGCAAAATCAATTGTTGCCCTCCTCAATCAATGTAGCCCCCACTTTCACTGTTCAGCAGCTCACCAGTAATTGAAGTTATCCTTGGTCTGTAATGACTAGCTAAAGCACAACCATGACAAAGTTGAAAGTGTGTGATATCAGTGAAGGTGCCAGCAGGGTGGAACATGGGATACAGTGTGTATTCGTGTGTGTGTGTATGTGTGCGCGCGCGTGTGTGTGAGAGTCTGGTACACACGCTCACATGTATGTGCACAGCAGGCAGCTGGCACTCACCCGAATGGTCCATGCACGGACCTCATCTGGTCCAGCAGTGAAGAAGTACTCCAGCTGCAGGGCTGCGTAGCCTGTCTTGATGATCTTGCTCAGGGCACTGGTGGGAAGAGATTTCTGCTTGAATCGAGGGGTCTGAACTATTTAAGTATTCTTTATCGCTGCTGATGCCTAGACAAAGTTCACCTCAGTGGCAAGGCCCCATTCATTCCAATATAAACTCATTAAGTGAATAAGATGGGTCACTTGGTTTCGCATAAGACATTCAACTCTCCAATGGTTTCTTTGATTAATTAGGAGGCTCGTAGACTCATTTAACATTTTTAAGAATTCAACCCAATGCCTCGTTCTGTGCTGAGAGAGAGAGAGAGAAAAAAATCTGCTGTCACAATTTTTCTCTCCATAGAGGTTTTCACACAAGAACAATAAACCCAAAATGCCCAAGTTATAATTATACCTACAGATGACAGATGACAGTTAAAAACTTAATTTAGAGGAAAACCCTTTGACTGAGTTGTTCAGTAAGAAGAGGGATCCTTTGCTTTATAATGGTAATTACTCTGCCATTTATTATTCTATCAGCACATGCAATTAAAGGAGTGCATGGAGGACACAGCTGATAATAAAGTGTGGGGAGACTGAATGCTAATTAACCTCTGTGTCTTGTGCTCTGTGCAGTACTTCTGCCTCTCCTCTTCGCTCTTGTCCTGCAGCAGGATCTCGAGGCCGCCACTAAAGGGGATGACCAAGGCTCCGGGGTCATGACTGTCCACCCACTCCTTGATTTTCACCAACCTGATTAAAAACAAAAAAAAAAAACAAAAAACAAAAAAAACAGCAGCCGCAAAACTCGTTGGAGGACTTGATTAACATGAACGTATTTGTTATTCGCCGCATGCATGCATATTCATGAGAGCAGCTGAAAATATGAGTGTTTGTGGGAGACTGCACTCTAAAGGTGGCATTTTCTTTCAGAGTTTGACTTTCTTTTCATTGAAGTTTTCAACTGAAAATATGACGTGTAGATTCTTTAGTGAAGAGAACTTCATGAAAATGCAAAAATTATGTTTATTTTGTTTTTCTATTTAATTTTATTTAATTATGTCTTTACAAAAGTTGGGGGATAAACAGGTTTGAATATTTTTACTGATCCTAAATTGAAGCCAGAACTCTAAGATGTAAAGCAGGTAAACATAAAATGTTGAGAATATTTAACTTTGCTTTAAATTTGTTTGTTTTTTTTTCCCCTGCCAAATAAAATTCATTGTTAAATATATCACCTCAGTTTTTTTCTTTTTTTTTTTTAAAACCATCTTCTTCACGATGTTTGCCGAGGGGTTGTGTGTTTGTGTCACTAGCCAACATGAAAACACAACTTTTAAAGACATTTTGTGTGTCAGATCAACACATTTTAAGGTTTTCGTATGCCACTTCACACTGTTTTGCTGCTGCTGTAATTTGAGGTCATCCAAAATGTATCACACCTAAGGACAACTTGCACTGACAGCAGTAGCTTAGGCAGAAAAGTGACTTAGGTCAGCAGCTCATCTCTTGGTCCTGACCTCTCCAGGTAGCGACTATAGACTAATCTTGTTTTCAAAACACGAGGTTACAGTGATGTCACATTCTTTTATACATAATCAATAGCGCCCACTTTTCTTTTTGCACTTCTCAAATAAATCTGTCACCTTCGCTCCTGCAGATAACAAATAAATGACTGAAATAGACATTTAATAATTAGGTAGCGGGATCGTTAGATGACTTATTAAGAAGACAGTGGTGTGTTTTGAAATCAATCAAGCAAAAAAAGTTTGTCATTTCCCTCTGAAATGCCCAAAGCAATTCACGATCCACTTTTTTTTTTTTTTTAACTATGAGAAAACAACTCTTTCACCAGCCGAGTGTCCAAATAAACATTTACATTCCAGCAAAGAGAGCACAACAACTAACCACTTACTCTTGTCTTTGTCACTTTCTTAACTGCCTGATTTTTTTTTTTTCCTTTTATGTGTTCTTGTCCAGCAGGACACCTGACATTGCAGGACAAAGATATCCTCGCAGTTAATGGTAACCCTCAGTCAGAACAATACAAGGGGGTTAGAGCAATTATGAGATTAGCCCCACAAGCTCTGAGGCTGGGATTGGATGGATCTCAAAGAGCAGCATCACACAAATCCATTTTCACACGGCGGCTCCTAGGTTGGATTGATTCTAAGGGGTCCCTGTCATTATCTGTAATCCTAGTTTCCTGTTTAAAGCCCATAAGAATCAAAGCCTGGGAGGAACCTGAACACCTCAATACCACATCTGTTCCAATAACAATGTCACCGCTTTATCACCTGCAGCACCATATCACTGCTCCTACCTAATGATTATCAATATACAATATATGACAAGGTAACGGGCAAAAGAAGAGCACAGTTTTGCTTTGATTGAATGTTTTTCTCAACAAGTTAAAATAACACCACAGGCCAGCGTAAATCTGAAATGCCTCATATGCCACTTTGTCTGTCTGCCTGCTCAGATGCACATCTATTAAGATAAATAACCTAATATTTCCCTTACTGTTCACAACGTGTATGCAGATCTGACGCTTGACTGCAGCCACAATAAGGTGGCAACCAATGTCTCGCCAATAAAGGACAGAAAAATAAAACACATTTAGCCAAAGCAGAAAACCTGAAAAACACAGGAGATGGAGGGCGCTCCAAGAGAGGAAAAATCCAATCTGAGATAATAACAGCTGTAGTTTGTCACTTTTAGCAGCACAGCTGTCTATTTGGTGGCACGTTATTTGCATTCCTCAGGTATTGCGTTCTCTACAGGCGGCTGAATAATGATTCACAAATCACTCTCTCCACACCAGTCAAGGGCTGTGATCCTTTGAATAGACCATTGTACCTGAGACTGTAATTGGTGAAGACTTGACAGAGCTGAGCCAAGCCAGCCAAGTAACAAAGAGGCTCTTGGTAGAAGGCTGAGGGATGATTTTAATAATGTGAAGCCGAGACGGAGAACGTGAGCTGCAAATGAGCACGGGGGTCTCCGGGTCCTTGCACTGAGTGACACAGGACCAGACAAACACCTTGCCACAGGAACATGAAACACCCCCTTCCCACAACTCCAGAAACAAAGCACTGTCAATTAAGAGCTTTGAAGTGCCGTCAACATGACTCCCAAAACCAATTCTGTCAACTTCGCCGCTGTCTACCCATGCCACTTTGCAATTTGTATTTATGTCCCTTCCAATTATTTGTGTGAAATTTTTATGTGGCTGTGTAAATTTGGGAAAATGTTTATGTAAAACATGCTGCACATTTCTTTGTGTCCTTATGGCTTTCAGTCATGCTAAAGAATAAAGGGTTTTCTTGTGCAGTGAGGTGTATTCACACGGTGGAACAAGTTTAACACAAAAACAGGCTTGACTTTTGTTTTAGAGGAAGGTTTACTGGCTAATTACAATCAATGATAAAATGTAAGTAAAATATTTTCCATGTAGGTCCTCTTTATAAAGCTCTTTAAAGTCTAAACTAATAGAAGCGAGAAAGATGTGCGTGCGTGCGTGCGTGCGTGCGTGCGTGTGTGTCTGTGAGTGCATGTGTCTTGTCAGTCTCTATTATGTCCCAGAACTGAGCGCCATCTCTCACTGCTCGGTTAATAGAAAGATTCAGCACTTTCTGCTCTTGATATCCCTCTCTGAACAAATGATGCCTGAAATTTTTATTCTTTTTATAATGGAATTCCAATGGCCTCTGCTGCAAATCAAGTGGAAATTTTTGCATATCAAGTGGGAAAAATTAAATGTTAACCACATTTTAATGTGATTAAGGGTGACAGGGACATTATTTCTGCTAATCATTCACCGGCTTGAAGGCTCAAACAAGGCCAAAGAACAAGCTGTGTTTGTGCTCTCACTTCAAATAAAAAATATATAGTTTTATTACCAAAAAGACTTCTACAAATCTAAAACATGTATGAATGAGTTTTTTTTAATGGTTAGAAAAAAGTCAACATGAAAGCAAGACCATGCACCATCTGTTTATCTTACATCTAGAAAAAAAGAGATAGCAAGCTTTGGATTTGATGCTTATTGTATTTAAAGTACATGTAATTTAAAACACAATATATTCTACAATGACAAGGAAAAAAAAACAATTGGACCTTCTGCAACAGACTGACTCTGAATAGAGATGTCCCTCAGGGGGCCACCCTCCGGAGCTCGCCTATTTGTCTTTTTGTGTGAGAATCCTAAGGGGGGATAATTTCTGTGTTTCTGCATGCCTGGGGGCTTCCCTGGGCTTTGTCAGAGCTTTGATCTGCTTAAACGGCTCAGGAGGGGAAAAACAATGAGAACGTCTAAAGTACAGGGGCAGCTACCTGAGACAATGACCTGGGCCTGCGTCTGACATACACTCATACAGGTTGGCTTCATTATGAGTGCTGAGCCGGTTAAGCCTAAGCTGTAAAAGGTGAGCCATCACCTCCAGTTCTAGTGCTCAGTCCCGATTGAAAGCTGACAGACCTGAAGAGTAATCTGCTACCTACATCCTCCACAGCTCGATCACTGATACACCCACAGGTGGAGTGCCCAGCACCTGAGCTTGGGTAGCTCAGCTGAATGCGTTACTTAGCACTTTCACACTTCCTGGCAGCTCCCAGCTTAGATGCCAGGCACAGACTCATCAAGTAATAAACCCAGAGTCCCCTCTGTTTGTCTGGTCCCAGGTTACAGAGATGAGCAACCGAGGGGGTTAGGATGCTGTGGCACACAGCATATACTAACCCCCTCCTCTTCCCTTCCTCTGTGAAGGGAGACAGAAATGAGAGGTATGAGCTCATGGTGGCTTTTGAGGCTGGGAAGTCGGGGGCTCTGTGGGAAGCTTTTCATCCTCCCAGTGGTGAGCTCCTGAGCGACAAGAGTGCAGACGCTCTCTGCTCCCTGTGGCCATAGCCGGATGGAAAGGCATTACACATCACATCTTTAAGAAAGGGAGGAGATCTGACACGCACACAAACACACACACACACACACACACACACACACACACACACACACACACACACACACACACACACACACACACACACACACACACACACACACACACACACACTCTATCGGCAATATTACCAAGTTCTTTCAATCTTCAAAGCAATCATGGGCTGGAGGAAACAGAACATGGTGCACGCACAATGGGAGCAGCTTTAATTAAGAGCATCATCTCACATCGTATCTCAAACAAACCTTGAGGGTGTGCTGGTAACAAGCTTTTTAAAACAACTTTGCTTTCTTTGATAACTACACCCATTAAATATTGCGACTTTAAACGCTTGCACATGATAGACCAAACCTTAACAAACCATCCGCCATAGATTTGTCTTTAAGATGGTCATTAAGGACACAATATCAAAGCCATAACTCATTAAAGATATTTTTGTTGGGTGGGGGCTATAAAAAAAAAAAGGAAAAAAAAAAAAGGAAAACATCAGAAATTCAAACAGTAACCCAGAGGAGTACATTCTACATCACCCAAAATAATTCTCTATATGGGGTATCCATGCTGTCATTCATGGCAGTTGACTGGGCGAGAGAAAATAAGGGGGCTGGGGTAGAGTGGGGGGAGTCATCAAGATGTGACAATTGTGACAAGAGCAGGCAAAGTGTAGCGCCGAAGAACACCACACGGATTTCTCCATCTCTTCTTTTTTTCCAGGATGACAGCTTAATGTCTACCACATGCAATATTTATTCTCATCGTGTGTCAGACTGTCTAGCTGTCCTAGGGAGTACAAAGAATGCCACTTATTAGAATAAAAGCAGAAGGAAGGTAATCAAGGACATATGTAACATCAGCCAATCATGCCCCCCTTACAATTCAACATCTTTTTTTTTTTTTTTTTGCTCACCCATTCATAACAGTTCAACAATAATCCCGATAATAAGCGCTCAGGAGCTGTATGTGGCAACACTATATTCATTTATTTGTCTCATTAAAGTTGCCAAGGCTGCAGGCCACTCACTGCAGCATGTGTGCTTGGCCTGAACTTTATCACAAAGATAATACAAAAGCCAGCTCGACAAAGCCACAACTATCAAAATCTATCATTAGAAAAAAAAACTTGTAGACATTTCTTTTTATGTCAGCAAAATGCCGGGAGTACAGTTCCCCCTGTGTGCCTTCAGAAGAAAGCAGGCTTGTTGTACTGATGCAGAGGTGTGTAAATGCATTATGAACTGTGGGAGACTGACTCAGCATTTATCAGATTGGGGCCTGATAAATGAGGGAGAAATCTATACTGGGCTCTGGAGAGCAAATTGAAGAATAACAACAAAATCTTTTGGTCTAAAAGTTTAGGTTGTATCTCATTATTTACATAAAAAACAGCACAAAGTATTCATCATGAAACACATCAAAGACAATGGGGTGATGTGGTACACGACAACAGTGCCCTTTCATTACCTGGATAGGGGACAGTCAATAACTGGGCTAACAGAGCTGACAGGACTTTCCATCTGTTTCAGTTTTACTATACTGCCTCTCCTGTTGTTGAAAGCTAGCTGAAGGCATCCATTAAGACTGACTGTGGGCAGTAGGGTACACATCCTACCATGGGAAAGTGTTTCTCAGGATCCCGCACTGAACAAGGAGAGTGTGGACAAAACAAAAAGGAGTATGTGATCATATATCTCCCACATGGCTTTGAAAAGTGAACTCTAACTCCCTGGATAGTGGTTCCTAAAGAACTTGGATGGAGCCGGTGGTTTTGCACTCAATAAAGTTTAACTTGTGTTTGTGTGAATTATGGTTTGGAGTAGCTGAAGTGGGTGGCAGTGACTCCTTTCATGGACTGGCTTTCACTGAATCATAAGTCTCTTCCATTCTCAGTTTTGTTTCTTGGTTTGTTTGGGGGGGGGGTGTCTCTACATTTTGATGAGTTCCCAGAAATGAGTGGAAAAAAATGACAGGGCAAAAGATGCATGAAAAACTTATTGGGAATCTTCAGGACCAAAAAGTGGAGGTAACAAAATACAAGTCAAGGGCAAATCTACATTTTTCTCATTGTCAACAAATCCAGTACTGAGATTTGAACCGGTGCATTATCCCTTCTCTCAGTCTTTTCTGATCTTTCTGCCTGTCAGTCCAAAACCAATTTGCTCCTACTCAAAGTGTAAATCTTGAAATAAATATATATCCATATCTAAGCTTTCAAGTAATTTCCTACTACAAAAAAGCCACTGTAGTTTTCAGTTAAATAGCATTAATGGTGTATTTTGAGTTTTACTTTTGGCCTATTTATAATATATATTTGGCATATCTTTATATAAAGACAACTTCCACAATTTTACAGCGTTTCTATTTATTTCACTGACATAATGTCATAGTACAACATTGTGACCCATGTGCGTTTTTAATGCTCTTGGACAACCAGAGAAATGAATAGGATTGATTTAGGATTGATTGATTATTATTATTTTGGAATTAGTAAAAACAAGAGACATACAAAATGTGCATTCTTATCTTTGAACTTATTATCGGTAAAGCCACACACCGCAGCATAAAATAAGGCCTTATGCTGAGATCAGACTAATGACTTACTGTATCAAATAAAAGCCTTCTGAAGTGCTGAAGCACACTAGCTGTTCAGAAATACACAGTCTTCACAAGATCATAGTTGTGTCTGAAATGGCAAACAAGTGGATCAGGATGGCAAAAGATTTTCTGAATTACATCATGACAAGAAAACATTAGCAAGTAAATTATAAATATGGATGCATTTGTGGTAGGAAAACACAATTAAATAGAGGCTGACAGGAAGTGCAGCTGTGGCATGTTAAAGTTAGGGCTTCCCGGCATGAAGAATAATGACATGTACCAAATGTAAGATACACTGGAGGCAAACCATGTTTAAAAGAGATAAAGTATAAATAATATAGCAACAATACAATATAGTAAAGAGTACAATTTAAAAAAGTCTGTGGAGATTAAAGAGAAAAGTACACAACCTCAAACCTATACACACTTATATACAGGCTGATAAACAGACACAGACTAACACACGCACGCACACACACACACACACACACACACACACACACACACACACACACACACACACACACACACACACACACACACACACACACACACACACACACACACAGTTAATAAAAGCTCCAAGCAGTGGTACCCTGCAGTTCTTACACTCACCAGGAGAGCCCACACGGCAGAGGCACTCACAGACAGGTCACGCTTGCTGGTTTCCTTAAAGGTCAACTCATCTACTTAAGAGGCACCAATTTACTTTAATGCACATTGTCCAAAAGAAGAAGAAAAAAGGCAGAAAAAGAAATGACAAGGAAGAAAAAACATCACAGAATAGCTGAAATATTCTCTAATTGTGTCTTTTGCCATTACAAAAAAAAAAAAAAAAAAATACTCTTAAGCGTGTGAAGAAGATTAAATAAATATCTGATACCAAATCTATTAAAAGAAATAAAGAGTGCTAAAACTGGCAAGGCCTCGTTTTTGTAAAATACACAATGTCTTAGATGACAAGTAAAGATGCCAACACTGGGCAGACTGCAGCCACCACATTATCAACAGTGCGCACACACACACAAACTACGATCTGTCGAGCAGTCTTCCAGGCAGCTCACTGACGCCGGAGAAAGAGGAGAAAGCCTCTTGATAGACTCTTGTAGATGCCATTCCCTATCACGCAATGCCTCTCAGTCATAAACACATGACAAATGCAGCCTTAATCATTTTTTACGAGCGGGGATGTGCAGGGGGCAGTGCATGGCTAGAGGGGAGAGGGGAGCGGTGAGCAGCAGGCGGTCCCCTCTGCACAGAGGAGAGGGCTGTGTGGTAAAGTCTCCTCTGGAACATCACTCGGCCAACATGCCTTTGATCTCCACACCGCAATTACACCAGCATCCAAATGAGCATGGAGTCGCCTCTGAAACAGACTTCAAACATGCACATGTACGCATTCTCATACACATACACTGTATAGGATTGGAGCCATGTGCTCCTCTCAACAGTAAATGATGTACTGTCTCCAGCAGAGAACCTGGGGATGAAAGGAGGCCTTGCTCCTTGTCTGATCCCTCCATTAATGATGGCTTGCTAAAGCTAATACTCTGTATTCTTGTCTAAACCAGGGCAGCTTGGTATGTGGTTCCCATACTCCAAACAGGATGATCCTGGTTAACAACAGAATGTTTTTTGGAGACTCACAATGTTTAAGAAAATGACTGCAAAAGATGGCGCAATTGCCATAACTATCTCAAGAACAGGCCATTAAGTACCTGTAATAAAAAAAAATGCAATTAATATACATGCATTAAAATTTTTTCAGGAGCATGTTCCTGAGATTAAATAACTGTAACCTCAATCTTGCTTGGCAGCATCTCAACAAAACGCCTTAAATATAAAACAGCTTAAAAAAAAAAAAAAAAAAAGAAGTGGGGAACTGAACCTGTGAAAAGGCCTGAATGGGTGTCCTGAGAGACACAGATAAAATTGGCTTATTTGCCTCATTCTACGATTCGCCTTCTTTTCCTGAACACATTAAACCTGGGATTGCAATTTGTCTTGCTGTTTGCTTTGAATAGTCCTTAACCGTATCATCATCTCAACTGTGCTGGTGGAAAAACACGGGAGCATGGCGACAGCCAAATGGCAGTCTGGCGTCTCTGCAGCAGACTAGCTGCCATTAGGGCTGAGAGCAGCATTTATTGTACAATTAGGGACAGCTAGATCTACCTGTAATCATCTCCATACAGGTGTGAGCTCCTCTCTGGACAAGGGAAGTGACTCATCACTTGTCAAACATCAACACTTTGATGTCGGCATTGTTCACTGCGGAGCCCTCGGGATACCTGAGCACTACTGTTTGCCTGTTTAAAACACTCTAAGATTTATTGCATTTCACACAGTTAAAAAGACGCATGCACACACACACACACACACACACACACACAACATGGAAAAAAAAAAGAAAAAAAAGCAGGACTCTCTTCCTACTGATGACGGATGTTCCAGTTGCCATGAATCATTTGATTTATGAGTTCCCTTCCTCCTCCCTCCGTCTGACAGTCATACTTTCGTGTCAGGAACATTTTAACAAACAGTCGTAGGTAAACAACTTCACTTGTAATACAATGCTGCCAAGTAAAGCGCCAAAAACAAATTTTGTAAGAAGTGACACTACAAGCCTGGAGGGCAATTGGAAAAGTGTGATAACAATCCACAAGTTGGTATTATTGACAAAATGGCTGTAGTGTGGGAAAAGTAGCACTCAGATATAATGGATGTCAAACACCAGCCTTCTGGATCAGCTCTCACTGAGGCCACATGACAACATTACTATAAAAAGTGTTTGTGACAGAGTGAACGATCACAGAGCTGGAAACACAGCGAGGAAGTTTCTATTAGTGCCTTCAAAGTCACCTTTAGCCCTTTGACACCATGACTAGTGTTGTACCTGCAACACAAGTCACACAAATCCCTGTATATGTGCATTATTATGAAAACAGTCAGTACATGCACAAGCCTCAGCTCTCGTTCCGAACTGTGGGAATTTCGTGGCTGTGGAGAGACGCTTGTAAAGCAACAGCAACAACATGTGAAGACAAAACCAAATATTTGCAAAACAATTTCAGATAATCTTTAAGGAGTTTTGCCCTTATGATTTATTGGCCCAGATGATTTTAATCAGTTGTTTGGCTTCAAATGTACATACGCTTATTTTGTTTGTCATTTAAAGCCTTCGCTCTCTTTGATATCATATGGAAATGAGAAATTTTACTGGAAATGGAGACCATATGCTCGTATGTGCTTAATGAAGTGCAGAGTCTGGGGCTGGATGTTGTGTTAGAGCTTACTTAGTGCCACCTCCAGGCAGATTCTCTCACAGAGATATGACCGTTTTTGTCAGCAGGAGACCACAGTGAGTCTCACACAACAGCAAATGCGCACACACACTTATTGTGGCTGACTTCAGATTCATTTAAACTTTGTTAAAAAAAATGTTATTCCTTACGTAAGTAGAAGGAAAGCTCTTTAGCAATGATTAGTGAGCGCAATGAATGTGCTCCCGCCCTTCTTCGAAGTACTCACCATTTGTTCTTCCTTCTTATGTAGTCTTTCTCAGAGAGATTAACGAGGTAGATCATTGGTTTGGATGTCAAAAACAAGTATTTGTTCAGCACTTCGATCTGTGAAAGAGACAGACAAGGCAAGTACTGAGAATCCACAACTTTCCAAAGTAGCCTTTGAGGATAACACAGAGACAAGTGAAGCCAAATCAAATTAGAGCCTGGTGTATAGGCGCTGTGGGGAGCAACTAGGAAGCCTCTAAATCAAGATCAGCATGGCCAGATGTCATTAGCTTGTACAAAAGCAATGTCAAAATATAACTGTGCATAATATTAACTTGTGATTTGCACAAAAGACATGTTGCTTTAAAAAAAAAAGAAAGCAGAGGAAACAGCAGTTGTACTTTTAGGTCAGATGAAAAGATTAGCATGATAAATCACACCAATAAATGTGACAGTAACATCAAAGACTTACCTCCTTGTCGTTCCAGTCGTGATAGTAGCGGATGTGTTTCTTTTCATCCACTACCCAGCTCTTGATTTTGCACATAATGTCCTGTATTGGGTTAAAATAGAATGAACAAGGAGCCATTAAAGGAGATGAAAAAGAATATAAACCCAGCAGGGTATGGGGTAATTATTTCCTAAATGCATGGCATCCTGATGCCAAAATGAACAATGGCCTTTGCTTGCATTCAAGCAGGAGTGGCCTAGCTTTGACAGGGATGGCATGCACAAGACCCCCTTCCTGCCTTTAAATCATGACAAAATGCCTTCTGGGGTCCCTCTCAGAGTCTCAGCTTTATACATCAATATTCCATCGGGACTGTTTAATGAAAAGGATGGAGAGAGGAGACGAAATTGGAAAGAGCAGGGAACTAATTGGAAGTTGGTTAGTAAGGTGTAAATTATTGGTCCCTCCTCAGGCACTTTGCAGAATGTAGTCCTACTGAATAAGGACTAGTGAGGTACAGAGCTAATTATTCACTGTTTCTTCTGGAGAAAATATTGAGCATTTCCAGCTATGTATGCCACATTCATTACTGAGGTACTTGTGGGTTGAGACCACAGGCAAGACTGGGTCTTGACAGGATCTGGAAGCGGAAAAGGGTGGGAAAATGGGAGGGAGGTAGTTATAAAATTTGTAATAAAGAAATTGAGCCTATTATTGTTGATCCAGCCCCACAGAAATTAGCGGAACACATTCTTTTTGTTCCTGTCAACTTGACCTCCCCCTTCATATAAAAACTCCCCCACCCCCTGCAACACTCCCCCTACCTCCTTTTCCCTCCCCAAACCCTTGCAGCACTTCACAATCATACTCCCTTTTGAAAGAACTGAGGAAAAAATCCTGCCAGAGCCTCAATTACACAATGGCAGAAAAAGCTCCACACACTGACCCCCAGCCAGCTGCATTCACTCTCTGCACATCTCTCTCCACAGGAATTCTAAAGGCCTTTTAGTCAGGCAGCCAGAGTGCAGCCAGCGGGAGAGAGCGCAGGAAGAGCTGCATACACTCCGCCCGCGCCGGCCCAAGTCTTCACAGAGAGATTAATCATCTGTGAAATGGAAACAGCAAACGGCCAGTGACACAGGCTGAACCCGCTCCAGGTTTCCCTCATCAGCTCGCAGCCGCCGTGCAGAGCTCCTCTAACAGGCAGGTGTTAATAAAAGGCATATAGGTCCCACAGGGGTCAAACACATACGCTTGCCACCATGAAGCGCCGCTGGTGGGCCGGTTTCTTATTATTGTTTTGCAGGGAGAGGGAATTTGAGGATTCACTTGGACAAAAGCAATGAAACATTGTGCTTGTAAACACGGCAACAGCAAAATATTTTTACATTTTTTAACAATGCATAAATCTGGGCCTTGTAGTGGTGCATGCACATAAATTTAGCACAACAAAATATTAGGACTTTTAGGAATTTTAACCATACGGTAATTTCCATATATCTATTTTGTTGTTTTTAGCTCTTAAACAGTATAACATCATCTGTGAACTTATGGAGTAGCAGTACTCTCTGCAACCAACAGCTTGAAGTTTTTTTGTTTTTTTTTTAAACAGTTCAGATAAAACTGTGTTCTTCTCCAAAACTGAAATTCTTTTATCTTATGATGTCGATCTTCTCTGCATGGATTTTGCCTTGTGCTGACATCCTGTTTCAGCAGCAGGAAGTTAAGTTTTAAAAAAAAAGTGAGAAGCCCTCAAAACCATTCATGTTTTATATGAGTCACAAACTACAGATATTCAGTATTTTCCTTTAGGTGTTACCAAAATAATCACATGCTGCTTTTAACAGTAGTTTTCTTTCAGAGTAATACACTATGGTGGTATAGCGTTTCTATATAACAGGGTAGCGGTCTGTATTTTTCTGCAAGACACCACTTTGGCCTTTCAGTCCAGCACTTGATGAGCACAAACAGAAGCAAATTCACATGAACTCAAAGCTGACTTTCTTTTTCTTTTTTTATTAAGCATATTTTCAGTATTGTAACAGCAACTTGTAGAGTTTGCCGTGCTTCTTTTTTCAAAGACTCTACACTGCTGCTTTTATTCTTATTTTACTTGTGAAATCATGATTAAAAAAAAAAAGAGATTTTTGAATTTTTAGGTCACGTCTTAACAAGCTCCTTCAAGGAACATGGTGCATCATCCTGGATTATGTCATATTTACCAATGTGATAATCACTAACTATTTAGATAGTACAGTAAGTCACTCTCACATTTCAGTTTCAATAAATGAATTATTTAAATCTACTGGGAACAGGATAAAATAAGTTTTTGTTCATGAACTCTCATGCCACAGGCAGCCCTGTAGAGTCTATAGACAAATGAGTGGGACAAAGGAAATTAAATCCCATTTCAAAGGTCTTTCAAGCAATCACCATTTAAAAAAGGTGCACATAATATCCTTTTTTATTTCATATCATTCTGTGGAACTTCAAAGGAAAGTACAAGCACTATTGTTTCTATTAAACTGTACATTTTTAGACATGGTCTCGATATTCTGCATATAGACGCTGAATTAAATGTGTGTACGTGTGCCTACACACAGCTGAGCGTGCCTCACGCCAGGCTCAGCCTGTGAGACAATCACACAATCCCTCCCATCTAAAAGCTTAGTGCAGCCTTTGATAAGCACCATTCTTTGCCATCTAAAGAGGTCTTCTATAGATTCTCACTTGCCGACGCGTGCACAACCTTTGACAAGTAATGTAGATCATTTTTATTCATTGCCTAAAATTGTTAGCAATTATGTGCGTAAGCGGCCACCTGCCTAGCCTGAATGGCTCCTGTCTGCGGGGCTACAGGGGTGTGGGGAAGTGCTGTTGGCTGTAAGGGGGAGGGGGGAGGGGGGGTGTCTGAGGGAAACCAACCAGTCACGGGGGCCTCTGCAGCAGGTGAAATAGCCCCTCTCGTTAGCGTAATGAGTGGTCAGAGCCTTGGTGTGTTGGGGCCTGAAATTGGGCATGCTGCTCCAAGTGAAAGGCCAGATTCCCCTTGCTTGCTGGCCCATCCTAACCTGCTCCAATGATGGAAGGGCATCGTGTGACATTTGCAACCAAATCGTTGCTAAAGTTGTCTGCTCAGCCTCATTACTGGAACAATATAACCACCTGAGTGTGTGTGTGTGTGTGTGTGTGAATCCATATATATTTTGATCTAGTATCCAGAATGTGCATTCTTTTCTCATCTTACCTTGCATTTTGCCCTGCACCTCCGGGAACCGAGAATCTTCTGTCAAAGAATATTCTAAACATTTACTGTATTGATAGCAAGGTATAGGCATATGTGTCATCCACTGTATGGCCTCACACAATTTCCCGAGCTGCTGTAGCTGTGCCATGATTTGAGTATTACTTTAGATGAAAAGAGCTGTGTGGAAACACTTTCATTAGCCCAGTGCTGTGACCCAGGGTCAGTAGCTGAATAAGTAACTCTCTATTAATGATTTCTGCAGCAGAAAACCCCTGACCCCTGATCACTTTCAATCTCAGAAAGGGAAAAATGGGCCAGGGGGAGGGGTGAGACCTATTGGAGGGAGATTAAAAAAACATACTTTTTTTTCTTGGCCATGTGTGGGTGGGTTATTATTTGTGCCTTGCTGTGAGGGGGAGCAAAGGGCCTGCTGGGACATTGACTCACATATTCTGGTTTGAGTTTCTTGTCACCGCCTCTAATGGCTGTCTTCTCTAGCTTGTCAATAATAGGGCTGATCATCTCCTCATCCTTCAGCCTCAGCTCCTCGTGGATGATCTCCATGTCCCTTACTGGGTCCACTGTCCCCTCAACATGGATGATATCCTCATCATCAAAAGCACCTGCAGTGATCAGATACAAACACACAGGAAAAGCCTCAGTACAAAGGTTTTTCTTTCTTTCTTTTTTTTTTTTCCAGAAACAGCAACAACAACATTGCTCTATGTTAATCCAAACAGCACAATCAGAGTAACAGAATCAATGACATTGACTCAAAAGCGAAACAGTGATTAGATTCAGTCAAGGAAAATCATTAGTTTTTGCAGAAAATATAAAAACAATAACCCTCCACATAAAAAAGCACAATGTCAGTCACAGGGAAGTAATAACAAATGCAATATGCAGGAATATATTTCATCTTTATTTTCAGTGTGTCAGAACAGTTAGAAACCAGCTCACAGTGTCAAGCCAAGTTCCACTAAAATTGGCTTTAAGTGCAACTAAAACAGGCTTGTCTGTCATTCTGCATGAAGTGGAGAGCATTTGGCCGTGCATTTTCTACTTGTCTTAAAACTATTAGCCATTAAGTAAAAAAACCAAACCAAAACAAAACAAACAAAAAACATGACAAATACACAAAAATAAGCATGATTTAAGAGAAAATGTCAGCAGTCTTATACGAAAGAGGACAGTTGTCTTCCAATAATTTGCATCTTAGCTGTGGCTGTGCTGGTGATTAGGTAATGAGACACTGAAGCAGACCATTTAGCCACCAGCAGCTCTCAGGACTCCTTCTGATTCTTCAGCGGTGCTCAGGGGTTAGAAGGGGAGGGGTAGGGGGATGAGGGGTACGGGTACATCTGGCACATGAGAGTGACAGCCTTTAACATTAACAGTGGCAAATGTAGTGGACTGTTCTCCTAAATGTCTTGCTAATATTTTATTCAATTTACAGAGTACACAATTTGTGCATGCCTTTTTGTGTTTGACAAAATGACACGTTTTGGGAAGAAAAAAAGAGCACCTCACTGATGTATTAATCATTCTGCAACAGCGGAAAGAATGCAACATGAAAAAAAAAATCAGTCTCAAGCGCAACCTCTGCATTTTAAATTTTACTTAACTAAAAGTAATGAAATATATTCTAAAGTAAAATATCAAATAGTCACAATTCTAAAAAAAAAAGTCCCATGAATCTGTAATAGTGTTACATATGATATTATTTGCAGGCCTCTTGTTAGATTCTCATGAAGGGTGCAAGTAGAATTTTACTCTTGTAGACACAAAACAGCAAACTGAGCTATTTTAGAAACATTTGGTTGTAAAAATATAGTGAAGAAGTCATTAGATTTGCCAGCATCAAACTATCACTTTACAATAATCTACAATAACTTCTTACTGTAAGTGCTTTGCTGTATAAAATACAAACTCTACTGTATAATACTGTCAGCTGTTATAATGGTATTTTGCCCATGCTCTCTGCCTTTCTTTAACAATAACAATATATGAGATTCAGATTTTATTCACCCACTCCCAGTGCCGAATGGTATTGGAAAGCTGCTGTCCTGAATATTTTAGGCTTCAGTCATCCAGGCCTAGAGACTGGTTAGCGACCCACTAGCAGCCTCCATTAACTGGGGAGAAATGTGTATTCACCAACTGGTTGGCAAGTAGTTGCTGGCAGTTGGTGGGTGAAATCGGTCGCAAAGATGGTGTTGTACCAAAAAGCTCCTTGTGATTTCTTTGGTCAATAGCTGATTGCTGTGGTTGCCTGTAGTTTGGAGGGAAGATGCTAACATATCTGCAAAAACTTGCTAACTGACCACTGAGCAGCAGTGAAACTTGAAAAAGTGCAGTCGGGAAAAGGAAAATGCAACTTGATTCAACCAGGAATTGGATGTGAGTGATGAGTGATGAGTGATGAGTTGGCTTTATGTGTTAAGGGACACAATGTTTGGAATGTGCATATATAATAAACGTTTATCAACAATCAATAATCGTGTTTTGACACCTGAATGTGTGTGAAGAACTGTTGACAGGCAGGGCCCTGCGAGATAAAATCTCAGCAAGTTCTAACAGTGACACATGCGGAAAATGTTGATGATTCATAACTGTGTGTTGCTGACATGATGGGCATCAGCATACCTGAGTTTCAGGTCTTTCCTTGCAAAAAAACATCATCATATATGAGGCTGCTAAAGAGAAGGGTGCTTAGTTTGAGCTTTTAAATGAAGTAAAACAAAATTCTATATCTACAGAGGAGAGCTGTGCACACCAAGCAAACATATAAATTGTGTTCTTTACACCCACCCACTTAGCGATGCTTTTCCTATTTGCAAACAGTTATTAAACATAAAATCATGCTAAAATTCCTGTGTAGCCGCGTTTCAGGTAATAAGTCAGTAATAGGTAATGGGGCTGCACATGATCCTTTCTACACAGATTTCATTTCTGATTAAATATTCAACGTTCCTATGGGCCCACCTGCCTTGTTTTTGGGCATCCCTTGCACCACCCCATTTAAAAAATCTGGGAAGCTCCTTTACACCCATGTTATTTTTAGGCCAATAGAAACTCGTCCCCGACTGGATCGTCATCTTGTCATGGTATGGGGTCTTGTGTGTCTCAATGACCCTAAGACCTATGCTGTAGATTCAATCATATGGGACAGTTCGAAGGGTAGATATCAGACTAAGATGGATCTCTGGTCCTTCAGGTTGGGGGCGTGGGCATGGGGCTAACAACCTCATCCCATAAATATCCAAAGTTACAGGAAACAGCAACAAATAGACTTACTAATACTGAGTGCGTTGGGCATTCAGAGTCAAAAAGGCTCTTAAGATTGCTAACGGTGAAAGCTATGATTCAATTCAATTCAATTCAATTCAATTTTATTTATATAGCGCCAAATCACAACAAACTGTCGCCTCAAGGTGCTTTGTATTGTGGGTAAAGACCCTACAATAATACAGAGAAAACCCAACAGTCAAAACGACCCCCTATGAGCAAGCACTTGGCGACAGTGGAAAGGAAAAACTCCCTTTTAACAGGAAGAAACCTCCAGCAGAACCAGGCTCAGGGAGGGGCAGTCATCTGCCGCGACCGGTTGGGCTGAGGGGAGAGAAAGACATGCTGTGGAAGAGAGCCAGAGATTAATATCAATTAATGATTAAATGCAGAGTGGAGTATAAACAAAGTAAATAAGGTGAATGAGAAACAGTGCATTATGTGAACCCCCCAGCAGCCTAGGTCTATAGCAGCATAACTAAGGGATGGTTCAGGGTCACCTGATCCAGCCCTAACTATAAGCTTTATCATAAAGGAAAGTTTTAAGCCTAATCTTAAAAGTAGAGAGGGTGTCTGTCTCCCGAATCCAAGCTGGAAGCTGGTTCCACAGAAGAGGCGCCTGAAAGCTGAAGGCTCTGCCTCCCATTCTACTCTTAAGTATCCGAGGAACCACAAGTAAGCCAGCAGTCTGAGAGCGAAGTGCTCTATTGGGGTGATATGGTACTATGAGGTCTTTGAGATAAGATGGTGCCTGATTATTCAAGACCTTGTAGGTGAGGAGAAGAATTTTAAATTCTATTCTAGATTTAACAGGGAGCCAATGAAGAGAAGCCAATATGGGAGAAATATGCTCTCTCTTTCTAGTCCCTGTCAGTACTCTAGCTGCAGCATTTTGGATCAGCTGAAGGCTTTTCAGAAAGCTTTTAGGACAGCCTGATAATAATGAATTACAATAATCCAGCCTAGAAGTAATAAATGCATGAATGAGCTTTTCAGCATCACTCTGAGAAAGGATGTTTCTAATTTTAGAAATATTGCGCAAATGCAAAAAAGCGGTCCTACATATTTGTTTAATATGTGCATTGAAGGACATATCCTGGTCAAAAATGACTCCAAGATTTCTCACAGTGTTACTGGAGGCCAAAGTAATGCCATCCAGAGTAAGTATCTGGTTAGACACCATGTTTCTAAGATTTGTGGGGCCGAGAACAAGAATTTCAGTTTTATCTGAATTTAGAAGCAGGAAATTAGAGGTCATCCAGGCCTTAATATCTTTAAGACATTCCTGCAGTTTAACTAATTGATGTGTGTCATCTGGCTTCATTGATATGTAAAGCTGAGTATCATCTGCATAACAATGAAAATTGATGCAGTGCTTTCTAATAATACTGCCTAAGGGAAGCATGTATAATGTAAATAAAATTGGTCCTAGCACAGAACCCTGTGGAACTCCATAATTAACCTTACTGTCTGAAGAAGACTCCCCATTTACATGAACAAATTGGAGTCTATGAGATAAATATGATTCAAACCACTGCAGTGCAGTACCTTTAATACCTATAGCAAGCTCTAATCTCTGTAATAAAATGTTATGGTCAACAGTATCAAAAGCTGCACTGAGGTCCAACAGGACAAGAACAGAGATGAGTCCACTGTCAGAGGCTCTAAGAAGATCATTTGATGATGAAGCCACTAGCAGAAAGATGTGAGTTCTGAGCACCAAAATGAAAACCAGGACTGCTTTTTTGAATGGAAATCAGTCAATAGCAGACTAACACCACTATGATCCAGAGTTATGGCCCCAAAAAACAACAATGATGAAGATGTCAAAGATCACATACATCTTGATTCAGATGAAATGAACACCAAATGGGAACAGGTAAAAATTGCCTACCAGGAGACAAGTGAAGAATGTCTAGGGACCCAGCGGAAGAAAAGAAAACAATGGATAACGACAGACACTTGGCAGTTAATTGAAAGAAGAGCTATAAAGAAGCACATGAACGATGCAAAATCCAATAAGCCGAAAGAACGATACAAGCTGCAATACCAGGAAGCAAACCGCAAAGTCAGAAAAAAGGTTAGAGCAGACAAACAATCATTTATGGATAATCTCACAAGAGAGGCAGAGGATGCAGCTGGAAGAGGGGAACAAGGAAAAGTGTATAAGATCACTAGAGTAGTGTGTGGCAAATATAGAAGAACCATCATTGCACCAATCACAGACAAGCAAGGATGGCTTCTTACAAATGAGGTACAACAAGATGCTACATAGATAGACCACCACCAACAATAGAGGCTGACATAAAGGAAGCAGAAGTTGATCTGGACATTGGTACCAACCCACCAACTAGAGGAGAGATAATATCAGCCCATAAAAAATGGAAAAGCCACCCGGTCAAGACAACCTTAATGCTGAGCTGATCAAGACCAACCAAATACTTACAGCTGGATTTCTACAGCCCCTTTTTGACATTGTCTAGGAAAAAGCCAACAACTGAACAAAAGGAAAAATTGTGAAGACCCTGAAAAAGGCTCCCTGAGAGACTGTAGTAACTGGCATGGTATTGCACTAATCCCAAGTAAGATACTATCTAGATAAATTATCACCCAATGGATAACACGTGCTGTGGATCAACAGCTTCAGAATGAGCAAACAGGTTTTAGAAAAGAAAGAGGCTGTATAGAGCAGGTATTTGCACTCTCCACAGGGATCCCCCAGCACTTGGTTTCTTTCATCAGGACTTTTATACGTGATGCGTGATGTCAACAGTACTCTTCAATCTTGCAACTGATTGGGTGATGTGACGAACAACAGAAGACCATTTCTGGAAGAATTAGATTTTGAAGATGATCCAGCATTATTGTCCCATACTTACCAATATGCAGAATAAATCATCTCACCTCAATGATATTGTTCAACAGATTTGGCCTGACGATGAACCAAAAGAAATAAGAAAGTATGACCTTAAACACCCGTCCCGAATCAAGGTAAATGACAAAGTTTTATGAACAGCAGAGGAGGAGGTTACTTATCTGGGAAGAATTGTTACAAGTGAGTGAGGAGTAGGTAAAGATATCAAGAACCAACTCAGTGAAGCTAAATATGCCTTCAGTATGCTCAACATACTGTTTTAGACTGCCTGCCCTACTGGTTACATTATAACTAGCAGCCTACAGTGTAAACATCATACCTGTAAAACACATATTACAAGCATTACAACTGTTAATATTTTTAGCTTAGAGCAACAGTGTGCTAGAGTGGAGCCTCACAAAGCTGCTTTGTAAACTTACTCCTGTTCACTAATAAGAGCCGGTGCCTCTAATATAAGCGTTTTCATATTGTGTTAGCCACTAACTTGTAAACTAAGCCAATACAAACCTCTGAATGATCTTCTGCACATGCAGAGTATTATATCTTTTACTGGGTTAAGGAGGGATAAATACTTGGTTTTCCATAAAAGCAAACTTTCCAATCAAGCTCTACAACAAAATGATAGACAACCAAAAAACAAAAAACAAAAAACAAAAAAAAAAAATAAACCCTACATCTTATTACCCATGCAAGTCAACAGAAGCTGTAGACTTTTGTGCAAGCTGTCATCCTGTGCGTTGTCCTCATGGTGAAATGAACTTATTCAATTACTCTTTGCCTAATCAGGCTGTTTTGGTTCCTCTCCTCTTGCAGAGGTACTCCACAGTATAAACAGTTCACTTACGCCACACAGAAAGGGGCTAATCAGTGGAATTATTGTTTTGCTGCTCCAATTTACCAGCTCCCTGTTCAGCACTGATTGAATGAAAATTTGCTATTGTGTCTGCATGAACTCAGAAAATATAATGCAATGTAATCATTTTGTTAGCTGCAAGAATATACATACATTATAAACAATCATGATGTACAGTTTTTGTGAACTCCGTTTCAGAAGGAAAATGCACGAGTCTGTTCTTTAATTTTGTACATGTTAATTAGAGTAAAGGGGTTTAAAAAGATACAACCACTCTTGGTTGATATAAATGTTAATTAAAGCATTAAAAAAAAGATTACACTATATGCCTAAAGTAAGTCCAATCATTTTGGTAACACGTTTCTTAAGTAATTAACAGTTTTCCAATTGTTGTTATATGTGTTAATAAAAAAAAGAAAAGAAATCACAATTTCAGACAAGCTTTCAAAGAAGAAGAGCAGCTGATCACTATTTAGTCATCAACTGACACTCTCTGCCGACTACGACGTTTTCGAAAATAATTTACTTTAATTAATCTCACCTAATTTAACATTTGCATCTACTCTACTGCCTTCCCATTCAAGGCTTAGAGCTGGGCAACAAATGCATGAAGGGAAAGAAAGGAGGGAAATCTGATGGGGAAATCTCCACAATTAGCCTTTAAAAAAAAAAAAAAAAAAAAAAAAATGGGCTAGGGCAGGGCTCCGTAAAGACAACCCATACGAAACTGCGGCGCCACACAAAACCACACACAAGAATGTAAAAACGCACACAAAAAAGGAAGAGGTGGGGAAGGCCAACTTTCAGGAGTCAGGTTTGTTTCGCAATTCAGTTTAACTGCTTTGTTTTAAATGGTGTACGTTATGAAGACACCATTAACAGGTGCTCCTTTATTGACAGAACAAAAGGATTAGTCTCTAGAGGGTGAGTCGTGTTCAATGGCTTGATTAGGGATCAGGCTAAGCTCTACAAAATTACAGCAGCGCTGCAGGCAGGTGTAGCCTGAGAAGATAGAACTCGAACTGACATTTACAAATGAAAAGTATTTAAGAAGACAGAGTAAAAAAAAAAAAAAAAAAACTCGAAAAAAACAAAAAACAAAAGAAGCCCTTTTTTCTTCCACACTGTGCAAAAATTCACAGCAACACAATTAAACTCACAAGTTTAACATGACACCAAGCAAGCTGCAGTTAGCTAGTTATATCATTATATCGTTAGTTAGTTATAGCATTACTTTTCTGCCAGGTACACACACAAGGAAGTCATCTGAGTCAAGACTAGATCAATACTGATTGAGCTGCTTCCTCTGATGTTGCTACCTGGAAGGATATGTGGTCAACATAATTCAGTTAAATTACAGTATTCATTGACTTCCAACTTCCTGTGCATGTTTTCACATGCAAGATGGGTAAGAGCACATCTGAAGAACTTGCATTCCTCATGCTGCTCTTAAAATGTTCATGCAAACTCAGTGCCGCAATTCTCCTGGTATTCAGAGCAGTAAAAGCTATTTTATGAGTCTGTCAGGAAAAGCACATTATGGATGTCTTCCCAGCATAAAAACACAGGCAATACACATAAGGGTATTTATGTTCATTCAGGAGATATCTTCTTGACATTCGTTTTAGGATACATGAGACTGGCAGCAATCTGTGGCAAGCGGCTTCTGTAACAGAGTTTGTGGAATATTCAGCCTTGTTTCTCTGCGTATATCAATTACGGCAAATACACTGGCTGCTAAAAGGCAGTTTGATACCAGAAAATGGTGGGTTGGGGCCCTTCAGCGATACACTCATGTTTTCTACATGATCCCATCTAAAAATAGATCGCAGTAAAATCACAGTGCTCAATAGTATGAATATCAGTACCTCACAAGGTGCCTTCAATTCCTATTTAATCTACTGACAGCTGAAAATCTAATGCCAAACTGAGTTTTAAAGGTGCATCTTTCCACCATGTTTGATATCACTGAGTGCATCTATACATGCAGGGGAAAGTCGTTCAGACACGTGTGCTCTGTGTGCAGCTGAGATCTGAATGTTGTGGGTCGTCTGTTTTCCCAGACTGACTACAGACAGAAACAACGGTATTAATTCACTTATCATTAGCTTAACCTCTGTCATTCCATTCATTTTGTTAAACCGCTGCACGTGAGAGCGCCTTGATTGAAAGGAACTGTCATATGCAGACCACTGTTGTCCCACATCATTCAGAGAACAAACCTTTTTAGATCCTTAACTACTATAGTGCTGCTGATTGCACAGACACCAGCAATTTCCTAACCAACCGCCACCTGAACAATGATGTGTTCAGCTTTCAGACCCTCCAGCCTTTCAAAGGTGAATCATTTCACAGTTTGGAACGAGATCTCCATAGCAACTCCCTTTTGAAGGGTTTAGAATCACCATCCAATAATTCTATGATCATCGGGCCTTGCCATTCCCAGTGGTTCTTTTCACAGCGGACAGGCAAGAGGCGGGGGGGCCTGAGGAGGAAGCAGGAAGATTCTACAGTCTATTTCAGGCAATTCATCTTGCAGGCCCATTAGAATTCAAAATATTGCGACCTTCAATCACTGAGCATGTTATCTGGAGCTGTGGCGATCTCCAGTCAAGATGGGTAGACATTTTTCTCTAATCATCCACGATGAGTGGAGGCTGACAAAAACTCTTCATTCTCGCTGAAGCAAAATGCTCATTTAAATGCTGTGACAGCACCTCAACACAGCCTGAAAGCACACAAAGGGAGGACGATCCCACGGCAGCTAAATGATCAAGATTTTAAAGTTTGAGTATTGGTTAAAACAACAACTTACATAAGCAAAGTATCACATACATCTCAGGGAAGAGTTTTTTTTTTTTATTGCCTGTTTAAATGAACAATTATTACTTTTACCAAAGAATAGCAAGAAAGGCGGGTGGCAGGACCCAGCAAGGCTGTTGTACACAGTAAATTTTTGTAAAAGTATGGTGAGAAAAGAAAAGTAAATCACTTTTCTCCTTGTAAACTATTTAACTTGAATACAACTCTTTTCAAAAAAAGTATGAATGCTCTATAATATGTAAATGAAAACTGAATGCAATGATTTGCAAATGATATAAACTCCAGTCTGTCGCAGGACCATTACAGAGTCACAGACAACATTTATACTCACATTCACACCTATGGCCAATTTAGAATCACCAATTAACCGAACCCCACTAACTGCATGTCTTTGGACCGGAGAGAACCCGAGCAGACATGGGGAAAACTCCACACAGAAATGCCCCAGCCAGATGAAAGGGTGCTGGTTCGATTCCAGCCAGAGACACAAATTTCCTTTGGGACTACATCAGGAAAGGCAGCTGGTATAAAGATTCCACATCAAACGTGCAGGGCTACTTGATGTGGTGACCTTTTGTGGCAAGAGAGCAGCCGAAAGTAACTTATACTATTAAATATTTGGGATTTGAGGAGATACGATTTTTGACTTAGTTTTAAAAGCACGGTTCTTGCTTGATGTCAGATTTTTTTTTTCTTTTTTTTTTACAAGTTACTCAACAGTTTGTGAACACCTGCCATATACTTCATTTTATAAATACAGTTTTTTTCAGTGGATGACAGGTTTGGACTGCAGCCAGAGCAGCATGCCACACAGACTCTTTTACTATGATGCCACACTGTATGAGGTTTGCGTTGTCTTGCTGAAATAAGCATGACCTTTCCTGAAAAGGATTTGAACTGGATCGTAGAGCAGATCATATACTAATCAGGTCAGCAGTTTGATCCCCTACTCCTCCAGTCTGCACACTGAAGTATCCTTGGGCCAGATACTAAAATCAAAATACTTGTATGAATGTGTGTGAATTGGCAAAAGCGTTTTGAGGGCTCCATTTGAGTAGTACTAGCCCATTTACCATGTTGCTCTTTGAACTATCCATCAGCATTAGCGGTGCCTTCACAGATGTTCAAGTTACCCTTGTGCACAAATGTATCCCTATACCATCACAGATGCTCTTCTAAGCCTGATGGTTCTTCCCCTCTTTAGCAAGGAGGGGGTTTATCAGACAGCAGGACAGTTTGCCAGTTCGCCTCAGATCATCTTAAATTAGTTCAGGCTCAGAGAAGGCCACAGCATTTCTGGAGCTTGTGTTCACTTACAAGGATTTTCACAAGCATTCTTGAGCCTGTGCAATGATTTCCAATTAATAATCTTGTCTCGTTTAACGGCTCTCAATATAGGGTGTGTGCATACAGAGATTGCTCCAGATTCTCTGAGTCTGTTTATATCGTATGCCACCGATCATTTGAAAATTTTCCAAGCTAATGGGAACCTGACTGGACTCATAACTAGGTATACTAGGCTTATTTCACTGTTCAGCATAGCTTATAGGAAACCAAATCCCTGAAAAAGACAAAAATATATAATTTCTCTTATCTTTGTACCAAATGCCTGATTATTTCCTCTGCGCCATTCACCTGAGTTGGTCTGCACACCGTTCTCTTAATACTCCATGAGAGTGCTAAATGTTACCAATTCACCACTATATATAAAAAATCCCACCAAAAGCATTGTTTGCTGATGTTTCTGTAATGATTGTTAATCAGGACTTCATGTTTCAAAATGAATTTATGAGTTTTTAAAAACTTTCCATGGGAAAAGCAAGTCTGGAAGTATTAATTCACAAATGCTTTCAATGTTAAGCTGACTCACATATTGTTGGCTTACTGCATTGTCTAGGGGGAAAAAATACACCATGAACAAAAACAAACAAACAAACAAAAAAATATCACTCTGCATGCCAAATAGCTTTAGTGCATATGTTTACTATTAGCTTAAAAAAAAAAAAAAAAAACTAAATTATTTAACCTAGTTTCTGTACTTTTAGTTATTTGTTGCACACAAGACCACATGTAAGAGACTAGTGAGGAAATTTGAAACACAGTTTATATTGTGCACTTAAAGCTGCATCATGTGTACATGTTTTCACTGTGTTTTATTAGCAAAAGGCTTTCGACAATATTTTAGACAAAAAAGCTTTTGAATGTTTATTTAGTGCAACAGAAGATTTTGCAACTGAACCGTTGACAGCTTCATACACGTTGAGCATGCTGGGCTGAGTGATGTGACGTGTATTGGACGTTAGTCAAGTTTGAGAATTTGTGAGCTGGTGAGTGATAAGGCTGAACTCCTGGAGAACAGCCATTACTGGCGTCAGTGGGGTGGCAAGTCAGCCATAATTCATCTCTGTCTGAAAAGCTGATCCAGTTTGCTTGTAGTGCCTGTAGCTAAACAATTGGTTTGATTTTTTTCACTGTAAGCATTTAGCAAACGCCTAAATGATGCAATAAACAAAAACAAATACGATGGCTCACTAACTGACTAAAAATTGCCGCTCTCCTGGCATCCGACTTGTGTATTTCTCTAGTAATATTGACTCACATGGAAGTCATGCCTTTAAATAATCAACTGTTTGTACATTGGAATAAATGCCATTTTTTTTAAAAACATAATTTTGATTTGATAAACAGTAGTTCCCAGTAGTTGGAACACCCCCAAAAGCAGGCTGCCTCCCTAAAAGTCAATCTTGCAATGTCTTATGTGTCTTCTGCTTATGAGGCTTGTAACATGCATTAAAACCAAACAGTATATGATCAAGAATGATCTGACCTTCAATGTCTTAGTATCACAAACCTTAGAAACTCCCTTTTCCTGTGGCGTTTGGAAAGTCTAGAAGAGTCACATGCTTATTTTTAATTTATCCCATTTATGTGCAGTGGGCTGAACTGAGATATCCAGTTGTCTTTAAAAGATCAATGGCTTGTAGTCTAAAACTTTTTTTCAAAACATCTGTTTGTTTTGTTTTTTTAATTGAGACATTTTTAGGTTTGGAACGCTGCAGGACAAAACAAAACAAAAGAAAAAAAAAACTATAAATAGACTGAAATTGTTCTAGATGCCCACTGCGCGAGTTGATATTGTATGTTTTGATTTGCCCACAACACCCTGCAGTTGCTAACAAATTGCTACAACGATAACATTAAATGATAACTTACAAATTAAAAGACAACATTTTTCAGCTCCACAAAGGGTACGGCTATGTAACATCTGCAGTGCTTTATAGCTAAGATCTCATTTAATTGATCATCTTTATTTTCCTAAATGTTTAATCTGCACCTTCAGGCTGTAAAAAAAACCTCAACTTAAACAGGAATTCAGGTGCTGAAAGCATCACTATCACAGTAAGAGAAAAGTCTACGCCAAAAATAACAGCTACTTTCCAGTCTGCTGCCCACAACCACAGAAAGTCCCTGAAGATTAAATGCACCCGGTATCTTTAGGCTAGATTCTTCCTGAGTGCCGTGCAACCATAAATAAGTCTTCATTAGAAGTGAACTAGAGGTTTCCTGCAGTGATGTGGGGCACTGTGTGAGCATTCAAACATCTAATTGCTGGAAACCAAACATCTGGGAATAAGGCCAGGTGGGCTGGCAGAGTTATAGCGGGGAACAGAGGAGTGGATGAAGTAGAACATGTCTGTGTCTTGTCACAAACAGTAACGATCCGACTGCTTTCCAGTCAGTGCAGAAGCACTGGGAACATTTGGCTGACAAACTATTTTGTTGTGAGATCAGGAAATGCTGCGCGTTCAGAGGAATCAGCTTTCAGGATGTCATCGTGTACTTTAATACTCTTTTGGAAGGTATTGTTGAAAGCAAATCCTTTGTTTACACAGTCATTAGGGGATAAAAATATTAATAATGTGCAGACCCAAAATGAAGGGGAAGATACAGTTTACCTACGGCCTGGAAAAAGTTGCGGTTATGGCTGTTAATAGACAATTGAAGAACACAAAATAAGGCTTGGGGAAAAAGTTTCATCAGGTTGAGGTCAATTGCTTGTGTGCTCAGTTTGCTCTAACAGTCACACAAGTGGACTGACCCTTTTCTTGATTAAACTCTCTCTGTAGTATCTCTATAAATCTCTTGTGTCTCTTGTGCTAATTTCATGACAAAAAACAAACAAAAAAACCCCCCACTCCAGACACAAAAAAGTGTGATTCCCCACAACCGTATAATCAAGCTATATAAAAGCAGTGGCTTCAGCATTGCAGTCTGCTTAACACCAGATAGATATAATTACAAAACAAAAGCGGCTATGTTTAATGGTTAACTTGTGAAGCAAACCACATTGTTTCCAGGGACTTCACAAGAGTGGAAACAATGGTATGCCAGAACAGATAGTTGTAGAGACACACACAGAGAAGCTTTCGATTTCTATTTCCAATTGTTGGGAATGTTTGTCTCCTTTGTGCAAGCAGAAACAAAAGAGTTGGTTTTGGGTGACGATCTGATATATACATTTGGTCCAACACTGGGCCTTTTAAACCACATGTAATACAGTATAGAAAACAATACATATAACCCATGAAAGTATTACTGATGTACAGCTCACAAAAATGCTAACAATCTGGTCATAGAGTTTAAAATAAAATGTAAAATATGTGATTTTTATTTATTTATTTTTTAAAAGAAAGTCTTATTTCATTTTTGCCACTATTGGCAAAAAAAGTGGCCAGTACCGGACTCTTGCCAAAGCCCGCTATAGTCTGTGCCAGTTCCAGTGCTATTCAAAAACTATGTTACCCCAGTGAGACCAACAGAATGACCAAGGCTAAATCCACATCAGGAAACTATCTGCATTGGTTAAACCACAGACCACAGTTAAATGTGGGATGAATACTGTCTCCAGTACTCCCAGAAAGTTGGTTCTGTTCATCTGGACATACTGATTTCAGTGGGAGAAACCTTTCGTCACCCATCTAAGTGACTTCTTCAGCCTCAGCCACTGCAGGTTTCCCAAACCTTATAAACAGTACATTTGCATGATGATCAAAACTTGCACCTTTGCCTGAGCTGTGAGCTCAGTTTCATTATTGTTAATATGTAAAATGTCATGACCATTGATCAATGGCCGTGAGTACCATTTACAGAGAATTGGGGAATGGCTGCAATCACAGTACTGTAAGATGGTGAAAGATGTTTCCTTAGGCCCCCTTCACAGTTTAGATGGTCACTCCCTTTTCACATAAAAGGCCTCCTTGACCGCCCACTCAAACCAGCCTTCCTCCCTGTCCAGGATGTGGACATCCTCATCATTGAAAAAGTGGCCACTGGACTGTAGGTGTAAAGAGACTGAGGAATCCTGGCCTGATGTAGCTCTTCTGTGTTGCGCCATCCACTTGGCCAGAGGTTGTTTGGTTTCCCCAGTGTATAATTCATGGGAATCCTCCTGGCACTTAACAGCATAAACTATATTACTCTGTTTGAGCAAGGGGACCCAATCCTTGGGGTGGATCAATTTTTGGCCTAGCATGTTTTGGGGCTTGAAAGCCACAGAGACACTGTATTTGAGAAAATGCATCTCAGCTGCTGCAGTACTCTTGACACATAAGGGATCACTAAACGTTTCTCTTAGGAAGGGGTTGTCCCTCTCTCCTGGATTGCCTGGAACAATACTTAAGTGCCTTCCCAGCTTTAGCAAACATCTAGCTGGGATAACCAAATTTACTCAGGGACTTTTTTGATATGATGTTCTTCTGCTTCGCTGGGCATAGATGTGTTTGGACCCCATTTTCTCTTCAGAACTACCTTAATTCTTGGTGGCATAGAATCAATAAGGTGCTGGAAAAAATGCCTCAGAGATTTTTGTCCATATTGACATGACAGCATCACGCAGTTGCTGCAGATCTGTCAGCAGCACATGTGTAATGGAAGGTTCCTGTTCCATTACATCCAAAAGGTGCTCTATTGGACTGAGATCTGGTGGCTGTGGAAACCATTTGAGTACAGTAAACTTATTGTCATGTTCAAGAAACTAGTTTGACATGATTTGAACTTTGTGACACGGCATGTTATCCTGCTGGAAACATCTATTAGAAGATTGGTACACTGTGGTCATAAAGGGATGAACAAGGTCAGCAAAAATACTCAGGTAGGCTATGGCATTTAAGTAATGCTCAGATGGTACTAAGGGGTCCAAAGTGTGCCAAGAAATATGTCCCACACCTTTAGAGCAACACCACAGCCTGAACCAGTGATACAAGGCAGGATGGATCCATGCTTTCATATTGTTTACACCAAGCATACCAACCGTACCATCTGCATGTTGCAGCAGAAATCAAGACTCATCAGACCAGACAACATTTTTCCAGTCTTCTATTGTCCAGCTTTTGCGAGCCTGTGTGAATTGTAGCATCAGTTTCCTGTTCTTAGCTAACAGGAGTGGCACCAGGTGTGGTCTTCTGCTGCTGTGCTTCAAGGTTTGACATGTTGTGCATTCAGAGATGCTCTTCTGCATACCTTGGTGGTAACAAGTGGTTATTTGAGTTATTGATGCCTTCCTGTCAGCTTGAAGTAGTCTGTCTATTCTCTTCTGACCTCTGATATCAATAAGACCTTTTCTTCCAGAAAACAACCAATCACTGCATATTTTTCTCTATAAGCCCTAGAGGTGGCTGTGTGGGAAAATCCCAGTAAATCAGCAGTTTCTGAAATAGTCAGACCAGCCCATCTGGCAC
The DNA here is from genome assembly GCF_007364275.1 of Archocentrus centrarchus. Taxonomy (NCBI): domain Eukaryota; kingdom Metazoa; phylum Chordata; class Actinopteri; order Cichliformes; family Cichlidae; genus Archocentrus; species Archocentrus centrarchus. Next base: position 18,311,821 of record NC_044366.1, read on the forward strand.
CAACAACCACGCCATATTCAAAGTCACTTAAATCACCTTTATTCCCTATTCTGATGCTCTGTTTGAACATCAGCATGTCATCTTGACCGTGCTTGCATGCCTAAACGGACTGAGTTGCTGCCATGTGATTGGCTGATAAGATATTTGTGTTAATAAGCAGTTGAACCTACCAAAGAAAATGAATGTAGATGGCCTAGTGTCTAATTTAACTCATGAGTCACAGCTATGCAATGCCTGTAGTACAGGCTCCAAAGCATCCACTGCACCATTTACACTTTGCCTCAGTTGGCATTGCAGAGCACTGCTTGCAGCTGGACCTCAAGCTGCTTGTAGTTTTATTTGGGGTGCTCAGTGCTTAGACATCACATGCTGTTTCTGCTGTCTGTCTCTTTCAGTACACCTCTGTTGTGTCATGTCTTTTGAATATCCTGTACATGTATGGTTCTATGGATGATTACATCAGATACTTGCATCTTGTGAGTTAGAAATGCATTAATGTATTAAGAGGTGTAAATAGAAATGAGCTTTTATAAATCTATGCAATGACTTCCGGCTTACAATGGTGTGGTTCATTGATGTGTCTTTTGGACAACAATAGAAATAATTGGCATAAAGGAAGGTCAAAAGAGTGGTTATGAGTAGGATTAATTCACCATCTCCATCCTTTGCATTGCTAAAAATCCAAAGGGAAACCAAAGGGTGTGTAGCTCAGTAAAAGACCAACAGATTTATTGTTAGGGAAAAAAAAGATAATAGCACAAACTGTAATATTTGACTCTGATTGCAAAAAAAATCCATAAAAACCAAAGTGACAAAAGTTAACCTCACCTGACATGTCTCATCCTTTCTGTAAATCATTACTAAGTTACTGGAGGTGGCCTTCTAGCTCCACTTCTCACATACTACAGAGTCACCATGCAGAAACACTATTTGAAAATTGCATTGGAACAGAAGTAATATGTTTGTCAGTGATACACAGAGACAAGTTAGGAACAATATAGAAAAATGGCCTTAATCTTAACCCTTTCTGTCCGTCCGCTCTCTGCCTGTCACAGCCGACTTTAATCAGAGCTCTTTTCACACAGTGGGAAAGTCAATAACAGCATACAATCAGCAAACAAATTCAGCTATTTTTAAATGGGGCCTCTGCATTCATTTCAGTTGCTGTAATTTGAATTATTCTAGCGTGTAACACTTTAATTGTCTAAGACAAAGACCATGTCAGAGACACAGAAGAACTGGAGGCAGGGGAAGACTTAGAAAGTGGTTTGAAGGCTGTCTCGCTGAGGGCCAGACTGGGAATAATTTGATGAGATAATTACATCTGCACTTTCACAAAGTAACAGCAGGCAGCATTTAGAATCATAGCAAATAAACAACATCATTAGTAACATTAGAAATAGGTGAGAATAGATAAGAATAGATTCACTGTTTTTTTGAAAAAAAAACAACAGCAAAAGAAAGGACAAAATTTCACACTTTTTGTTTATTAATAACTTACTTACCTCTTCTGTACCAAACTTAATCAAAAGTGGCATTAGGAATCACGTTACAATAATATGCAATGCTCCTTCTCCATAGTCCTGTGATGTTTCCAGCCCTCAGAATATGCTACTGATTGTGTGAAGTCGAAACCATGCACTCCCCACTACTGTGATTTTCATTGAGGGAGCCTCCCAGTAGGAATGTGAGGTTTGGCCTGACTTCATTAATTCTGACTGGTATGTTGATCTTGGCACTGACCACACAAGATGCCCCGCTAGTAAAGCTACACTAAAACTATGGCTGCTGCTTTCAGATGTCTGGTGCTGGAGTCCCGGTGTTATCAAATGGAACTGTTTTAGCACCAGTACAAAATATTATATATTAGTCATATTTTTCACATGATTTGTTGATGATGACATCCCGCATAGGTACACAACCCTCAGCTGGCTACTCACGTGTCACGTGGAAGATGCCATCACAGGCGCTGATGTGAGACAGGAAGGCATTTCCCAGGCCTTGGCCAGCATGAGCACCTTTCACTAGGCCAGCAATGTCAACAATGTTAAGAAAAGCCGGGATTTTGCTGCAACCAAAGAAGAAAAAAAAAGGCAAAAGTCTGATATGTAAGATGAAATGGAGACAACACATTGTTGTGCTTCAATCCAGTACAATTCAATGTGAAGCACACTCTGGTTAAAAGAGATCAGGCTGAACTCAAAGGTAGGTTTCTAGGTTGACATGTTGCTGTTTTGTGCCACATTATAATATAAAGTGTTGTGAAAACTGAATGTTGGCTGCACGATATGAGGCAGACAAAATATCAGAGATTACAACTTTAAGAACAATGTTATTCAAGTCAGCCCACAAAAAATAAAAAGAAAGCAGGCCTTACCCAACATTTCAAAGCAGGGGACTACTGTTGTGCTATATTTTTCATTTATTCAAGAAATTACAGTGCTGTGCAAAAGTCTTGAGCCACCCCTCATTTCTGTGTCTTTTTCTTTTCAAGGAGCCAGACATTTACTTAGTGGTCTTGAGCAGTAGTTCTCCAAGCTTTCTGAAGGTCTTTCAAAGGTTTTCTTTGGACATTGGCTGGTTTTTCTACTCACTCTCAGTCCAGTCCTTGTACTTGACCATTTTCAGAGGAATGGTTTGTTGAGCCAAGGCACCTAACTTAAGGAATGGACCAGTGTTGGGTCTGCAGATAAAGAACCAATTTTAAATTGTATCTCTACTCACTTTGTTACTAGCAGCCTGTCACAAAAGCAAATCATCTGTTCCAAAGATAACACAGTTTGACAGGCATAAAATAGTATTTTTGCACCATCAATTGTTAAAGAGTTATTAACTGAAAACTTGGCATATCTCAGCATGGTGTGCAGTGCATCCTTAAAAAAGACTGGAGAACTACAGGACAAAAGAAGAAGTGGTAGGCCTAAAACACTATCTACAGCAGGTGAACAGCATCTGAAAGTCATGTCCTTAAGAAACAGGACAAATTTTAGAGTCACCAAGTAGGCTCTGGTGACTTTGGTGGCTGTGGCTCAGGAGGTAAAGCAGGTCATCTACTAATTGGAAGGATGGCGGTTCGATCCCTGGCTGGTCCATTCTGTATGCCAAAGTATCCTTGGCCTAGATACTGAACCCTGAGTTGATCTGTTTTGTTCATTGGAGTGTAAATATTAGAAAGAAAGCACTTAGATGCAGAAGTTTACAGGAAAAAAAGTGCTTGTATAAATGGGTGAATGAAGAAATGTTGTATAAAGTGCTTTGAGTGCTCAAGTAGAGTAGAAAAGCACTTTATAAAAACCTGTCCATTTACACAGAACATGAGAGATGTATCTGGCACTTTGTTGATCCATCTACTGTTCACTGAAGCCTCATCAGAGAAGATCTCAGTGGAAGGGTGTCTGTCAAGAAGCTATTCTTAAGGAAGGAAAACAGGGAGAAACGGCTGAGGTATGCCAAATTACACAAGAACTGGACTGAAAATCAGTGGCAACAGGTCTTATGGAGTGATGAATCCAAAATTTAAATTTTGGTTCAAATCATCCTCAATATGTACAGAAGAGGTCAGGAGAGTACAACTACAGCCTCCCATAAAAGTCAGTGGAGGCTCTGTTATGGTTTGGAGCTGCATTTCAGCCAGTGGTGTAGGAGAGACTGTCAAAATTGATGGAATTATGAACACAGAAAAGTACCGTCAGATTTTCATCCACCATGCAATACCATCTGGAAAGAGTCTGACTGGCAATGGCTTCATTTTCCAGCATGACAATGATCCCAAACACACTGCCAATGCAATAAATAGTCAATACCTGAATAGAAAAACACACAACATAACACTATCAGTCATGGACTGGCCTCCCCAGGGCCAGAACCTCAACATTACTGAAGGAGTCTCTTGACATAGAACAGAACAAAAAGCAGCTGACATCCAAATAAAAGCTTTGAATGTCCTTTAAGAAGTCTGGAGAACTGTTCCTGACGACTACTTAAAGAAATGATAAGAAAGCTGCCCAAGACAGTTCAGGCTGTGCTGAAGAATAAAGGTGGTCAAACCAAATATTGACTTTCAAGCTTCTTAGAACTGTAGAAACTTTATCTTGCAAACTGCATTTATGTTTGCACATGTTTCAGTAAGTCACTGCACCTATTTCTCATTTTCCTAACAAAATATAAAGAAATGAGGGGTTGTAGCCGAAGACTTTAGCACAGTACTGAAAATGACATGAAACAAACCCTTTTTACACACCACAGAGGTGTATTAATAATGGCTACATTCCACTTAATGAAGGTATATTTTTTGGGTATGCCAGTGGTTGCTGTGATTGGACACTTTTGGAAGTAATTTTCCTTACTTCACTTGCTTTGCTTTCCTTCACTTTTGGCAAATATTACTAAGAGAAGACTAGATATAAATTTTAGATGAAAACATAGAATTTGGTTGATTAGAAATTTATGGCAGCAGAATAGCTTACTGATGTGTTTATCATTATTTGAACAACCCTGCAGTTTATTTGTGTGGTTTATGGCATAATTATTAATAAAAAAAAGAAAAGAAGTGTAATGTGCGCATACATTTACAAGATATCTCATATACAACATAGCACAAGTAATCTCAATTGAACCTGCTTAAGCAGCTTCTGTGAATATGTTTGATAACCAGGCGATGGAAGATGCTTTAGCTTTTCTTTGAAAGAAGCAGAGCAGCAATCTGAAAACTCTCAGCTACGTGTCAACAACATTGGTATATGTTTTCTCATACCTATAGCAAGGGAACTGTCAGAAACTACAGATCTGAAGTGTGAATAATACGGGAACGATGAGACCTCATACCTGGCAGGTTTATGGAATTGGCAGAGGAAATCATAGCGTTCATCTGGAATGGGCACTCTGCTTTCATTTGGGTCAATGGTGCAGAAGGGGAAATTTTCAGCTGCAGCCTGACTCTTTGTCAGCACGTTGAAAAAGGTTGACTTACTGAAAATAAAAACAGCAGTGAGGTCAAGACATTTAAAAGTGCTGCTGCGTAGGGTCTGGTGGTTCAATAGCATGATCCTAAAACATATCAGTTATTTATGCAAAATTAAGGTGTTGTGTTTTTCCTCACACAAGGCAGAAAAGGTTATGCTAACACGCTGAATATTTGAGTGCTTGAATGTAAAATACTCAGTAAAATACTACGTCAATTACAAGGTTAGATAATCCCATAATAGATCTATTGTAAGTGGATTCGACTGGCTGTTGAACAGGATTCACAAAATACAGCCTCATGTTGTGATCACAGAGAGATTTATTTTCTATGGCACAAGCAGCTCAAGTGTACTTCAAAATCTACAGACAATGGTGAGTGTCTAAGAGTAATGATGGCATGGCAGTTACCTATAATCCATGACTTTCCTTCCTTATCCCCTCACCCAGTGCTTCACATTGAAATTATTGTTTGTTAAGTCCTATAGGCATGAAATTGCTAGAGACTGCTAAAGTGCATGTATTAATTCCTTATATAAAGCTGGTTTTGATTTTCTAACATACTTGAAGCTTTTCCTGGGTCACCTTGGGTAAAAAAGAAAAGTAATTTGCAGTAACACTACAACAACTCTCAAGTGTAGACTTTTAATATTTAATACAGAGAATAGCACAGCAAAGCAGAGACTTACTGCAGCGCAACTTTGAGGGCAATATGACAGTAAGCAGCAAGAAAAGGTTTGTAGTCTGCAGTCAAGCTTTGGACGAGTGTTTTGTCAACTTGCGGGTCATGAAAACTAGGATGTCAAGATATCCTAGTTTTTGGACAAAGCCCAGTACTAACAGAAAAAGTTCAGCAACTCAAACAAATGAGTTAAGCAGCATCTTCTCCTGAGCCGAAAGTAAACAAGTCATGTCTCGTTTGCACGAGTGATTCTAGCCTTGCTGTGCTGTTATTACGAGGCATTTCCTGTTAATAAAGGTAACACATATCATCCAACAATGCTGTGGAAGCCCATAAGCGAAAGGTAAGTCTCTCTGTATTTCACATTTTTAAATCTGGAGCTCATTTTCCAGGTTGAACGGTGTGTTTCCTTGAACTCGTGCCAAGTGGAGTGCAATGGGCTTTGAGGTATGTTTTCTCTCGTTTGATGGGTGTGTTAGAAGTGTTAAAAGGCAGTGCACACAGTGGATGAGCTGCCGTAGGTTCGGTGCTCATATAACATAAAAAAAGATGTCTCATACACCAGTTGCCCTTGAGCCAACTAGCAATTGGTTTGCTAGAGCTGTAGACAAGCAATGGAGACAAAGTCGGCTACACTAACTAGGACTGTGGTGGAAAAATCTAGCAGGTATCCAGTAAATGTTTCTGATAGAAGAAGGATTCAAGTTTAAAAATAAAATAATTAATAGCGAGAACAAACATCTCGAGCATTCACCAACAGTGTCTGTGTAAGTCCTTCACTGCCAAAATGGGAAACAAAAGGTCTGTTGCACATTTTAGTAGACATACTCATTTCTTTGGGAGTCAGAGAGTGGGGTTTGCTACCTACTGTAAGAGCAAACGTGCAAATTTGCTGTGTCTCAGGTATTTATGTTTCTGCAGAATCTACATGCTTCACAGAGTGGATGCTCATTTGAACAACAGGTCATATCAGAAATGATACTCTCGGGCTAGTCTGCTGGCCCGTTCTTCTGCTTGAATGCCTTGTTAATCTTAATAATCTTGTTTAGCATCATGTAAACGGTGTAATTCTGCATCATAATGACGCTGTTAGACACATCTATCCACTTGGTACATAAAAACAGCTGGAAAATATTGGCTAGCTTATAAAGGCATACAGATCTGATGAAAATCTACAAGCTAGAGGAGGTTATGATTCAGTTGTTTTCTTCTTTTTACATTGTCTTTTAAGTCAACTGGAGCTGACACACAAGGCAAAAATCAGATACCCTGTTTTGGTAGCATAATAGAAGTGGAGATTTTATGCAGACCATATAGTGCATCTCTATAAGGCTTTTTTTTTTCAGCCTATGAGCAGGAGAACAGCAGTAAACACTGTGAACATGTGCTGTGGTTTAAGTGTAGGAATAGCTGAAAGGCTGGCTGAATCACACTCAAGTTTCCCATGTGTGAAGAGTGGTCAGTTACGCCCAACTAACAGCTGGCTGGCATCTGAACATAGTTCATTCAGGAAGAAACCATAGGAGGGTTGACAAGTTGTACTTTGACATAAACGTGGTATGGCAGGCCGCAACCTCAGTGAGTTCTGCTTCTTAACCCAGGAAGACATTGTGGTTTTGCTGGGGTAAGAAATGAAAACATTGGGCACTAGAGAGATGATGAGATGTGTGCAATAATCTTCAAAACAGCTACCAAAACACACCACATGTGAACAAATGGCTGCAGAAAACTGGCTCTGTATAAATATTTCCTCCCACTAGTAATAAGTGTTTGCTTAAAAAAAAAAAAAAAAAAAATCCAGCTTGTCTATAGTTTAACTGAAACAATACAACTGACTTTAATTTTACTAATCACAATACAGAGCCTGGACAACATTTCTACATCATGCCTTTATGTCCTTCCAAAACCCATTGGTTTTCTAAAACTTTCTAAACTGCTTGAAAATAACTGTTCTGTTGAAAAAAAAATATGTTTTATGGAGGCGCAAAGTGATGAGAACATGACAGCTGAAAAGAATATGATGTATCACTGTAGCCTTTCCTGTAACTCTAAGGGGCCTACAGGGAAGTCATGGTGGGGTCTGCACTGTTATTACGCTGTGTCACGGATGTTGCTAAAGGTCTTAGAAGATGCTGACAAGAAAGATTTGTCTGACCAGGTGTGACATGGAAATGTGATGTCAGCCTTTTAACTCACAAACTGCCTGAGATGTACCCTGAGCTTTGACTGGTGTGGGCTTTGCAGAGTGATAAATGAGCATTCAAAACTAATAAAGAACTGAGCTTGTTAATGCTTTTTCACTTATTCATCAAGAGGACAGAAACGATAGCAGATAGCAGAAAAAAAAATGCAGGTTCATTTTTGCATGCTGTCCTTCAGTTTGATTCAAATGCAAATAAATACATCACACATGTTTAAACTCCTATTTTTTTTTTAAATAACAAGCACTGGTTTAATAATAATATTCAGCATTCATAAATTCAGGGATTGAGAATACATTGCATGAAACTTTAGCCCTTTTTTTTTTTAACACCATAGGTTTTTATGAGCTGCAGATGCTCGACGCCTCGGGTCTACCCTCTACCCTCATAACACTTTTCTGCTGTAATATTCAGAAAGGGGGGAAAAAAATAGTAATGTTTGAAGCCTTTGGAAAAGGATGGGTAGCTCAGAGAGAGGGTTAAGATGCATGCAAAGAAAGACCTGGTTTGAAAACCTCTTGTGGAGTTTGATCCTTGCTAGTAGGGATACACGTAGCTCCAGGAATTTAAGAGCTTTTCAAACATTGTTGTGGTTATTAAGGAACACAGAAACATTTCCCATGGTTATCCAAGGAGCAGGTCATTCTGGCAGACAGATTCAAAATTATGTATTTTATTTTTTTTTTAATCATTATGTATCATGGCATGCAAAATGTGTAACATAGGGAAACTCTCACCAAAAACGGTATAAGCTGTCTGCCAAACCTAGACAGGAGCACATGAAATGTAGCCCATCATATCTGTATAAATAAGGTTTTACTCACCCAACATTGGGCAGGCCGACAATCCCTATTTTCAGCGAGGTGCCAAACCTTCCAATCAATGGTGGTGGCTTTGGTGCATCAGCTCCCTTGCCCTAATCAAGACAGTGTGCATGTCAGAAAAGCACTTGTCATTGCATAATCTACAGCGTTCCTTAACAAAAAACACACCTTTTTTGGAGCCATTTCTCACACTGTAAGATTCCAATGAATTCCACAACAGCTAGAAGAAAAGCTCATTCATTGAAAGAAAATGGGCTAAGCTAAGTCCTCAGATGTAACCAGTCGACTGCACTTTGAGCAGATCACTCCCTGCGCTCAAAATAGAACATGCAGCCCCTGGAAATGAAAGTTGACACTGTAAGCTGGCATGATGACCTGCACCTCCAAATTTAGCTGTCGATAATATTGATGCAGGTTGATGAGCTCCTATAAGATCAGCACTACATAGTGGTGAAGAAAAATGGCTACTAAAAGCATAGTTTTTCATTCTCTGAGGCTTGACTGTATTATTTGATTTTTTTTTTTTTTTTAATATTAACATTTCAATCACCAGTCTTGATGCACATCTAACTTGGGACTTCCACGAGTTGCATCTCAGTGCCCAAAGGTTTGAGTAAATTTCTCATGTCCCCTTGTTTTATAGCTTGCCTTCATACAGAAATAAATGCTGTTGTCGAGTGGTTAATTTCACAATGCAGGTCAGTTTATGTTGTCTATATTCTGACTGCGGTCTGTGTTTAGCCGCCACCAATACAACAATAACAATTATTGGGAAATGGGAAATGAAATCTATGCAACGTATATAACACATTATCTCTAGATTTTTACAAGAAATCCCCAAAATAATTTTAAAAAAGGAAGACAAAATTAACATATTTGTGCCCCTTTTTTTCCTATTCACTGGGCTTCCTCTGATATTGTGATCCAAGTGGAATTGCCAGATAAAAAATGTACAGCTTCAGCACCACAGAAATTAAGTATAACATCCTTTTCACTCATAGTTTACACTCCAACCCCCTTTTGAGAGAAACAGGTGTAGCCACATGAGCACGCGAAATTACAACAATTAGTTAAACATCCTCAAATAAACTTCCCGCTGCAGAAATACAAATTAAAGCACACAGGGGCACAACCAAAAACCATTGCCCCATCCAGCAGCCTGTCTAGTTTAACATGCAGAAAATGAGGCTCTAATAATCTGGATTTGAGGCAAGTGAGGCTGGCTTTGTAGAAAGAATTTAAATGAATAGGTCTGAATTAATCATTTATCTTTTGTTGATGGATGCACCCCCACTTAGACTCATCACAATAGATGCAGAGCGTTTTGTTCGACCAAATAAATCATTCCCATTGTTTAAGGTACATTGATCAATCTAATGGCTTGTAATAGGCTCCTAATTGCCACAGAGAAGTGCTCACGAATGGAGTCCAGAATTACAGATTCAACTCAGAATTTTCCTTTGAATGACAAGGAAAGATCATGTTCTCCCCTCTTGTCCCAAATAAACATCCTCTGAAAAATCACCCATATTTTATCAGCCTGGGCTAATGCAACTAACACAAACATTTCTGTACTAATACATTTAAATAAAAATATAGGTTGGTAACATTTAGCAGTGCACAAGGGTCTTGTGATTCCTACACACATTTCTTTGTTTGGACCAATATAAACGGTCACACAGCTCATTACTGTGATGGTTAGAATACTGAACAAATAATCATACAAGAACAATCAAAGCAGACTTTATTATGACTATTATTAATAACAAACAAATATGGGGTGAAATTCTATTTTTTTTAATTAAATAACGTGAAATGAATTACAGGGTGAAGATATTTTTTTTCCACACTGAAAAAAAAAAACGCTTACATTAAATTTCATTTAATGCTCGAATTCATTTAACTTCTTTAGCAACAATAAACTGTGCTTATGTGGAATAAACGCTTAATATTGTGAACAGCACTCTGCCAAATTGTCATGATTGCAAAAATGATTCCATTTTCTTGGCAGCGCCAAGTAGCCTATTTGATGAGACTGATTTTTATTCACCCTTCCAAAGGTGGGGCTTTAAAGCAAAAAAAAAAAAAAAAAAAGTATTTGAACAAATTGCGCCTGTGTTTACTGGCAGCATTCATACTCTATAATAGAGCATTATGTGCCCGTTTTGAATACTGTAATGCACATCTTTCGGTCAAGCCTTTCTCTGGAAAATTGCTTTAACTTTTAAAAGGATGATGATTCACATTAGAGCAGGTCAATTTTACATTATGCCATTATCCCTGAGCTTCTTCTTCTTCTTCATTTTTAACAAGCTATGAAATATGCGGCTTTATTGAATTGTTACATTCAAAGGGAGAAAAATAAAACTCTCGAGTTTAGAAAAAAAAAACAAACTCGGCATCCTCTTCATTGTCCGCAATTTAATTAAATGTGTGACTGGGCTGGCGTTAAAATTTATTTCTCAGCAACAATAAAGACATCGCTTTAATAAATCGGTTTAATGGAGATGACTGGCGGCCTTACAGCAGGTATCCTCCTGGATGCTAAAACTTTCCCCCCCCCTAACTATAAAATACTTGCCTTTTAAAACAGATCTACAGCTTTCGGTTACAACACGAGCTGTCATTTTTAATTAACCCCTCACCTGCGCTCCCCTAACAAGTAAGCAGGGGGGACGTGCGCGCGCAAACACGACCACACACACAACTACAGATACGTGGAGAGTTTGTCTGTAAATTGAAAAAAAGAAAAAAAAAAAAAAAGAAAAGAAAAAAGGGTAAGTTAATTGATCAATTAAGAGTCTTGGACTAATCTTCACATATAGACCCGCTTGTCCGCAGCAGGCTCATAAATAATCAAACTGCGGCTGGAGAAGTGAGGTCTGTGCTGTCAGGCCTGTTTCTGGACTTCTTCGCTAAACTTAATCTATCTCTGATTTCCCAATGTAAACACGACCACTTTAAAACACCACTTGTATCCCACCGTGCCTAAGTCACCGCAGCTCGCACTTGCTGTAGACCGCTCTGATAAAGCCATCTCCGAATTATCTTTCGCAATCGCAGCCTGTGCTTAAATCAACAATTTCTCAATGACGTGTTGCGCATGATCTGAATATTTAAAATCAGAAGGGAAACCTGGAATGCACCTAGAAGCCACAATCTACAAACGACTTAAAGAATTAGTGAAATGCTTACCTCTTGGAGAATTGACGTGTAAAACTCAATGAAACTGCAATGAAAGGAGACATTGAGCCTTCGTGTGAGAATACATAAAAATAACTGTATGCATTAAAAAAATACCAAATCGTGTCTTGTATGACAGTCTGGCCGGAGGCTGCACAAACAGATGATTGACGGCGGGGTTTTTGGTGTTTCTGTCTGTGGTCGGCTCTCTCATTGGCCGACTTCAAACCCCGGCCATGAATGCAGCTATTAGATTGGCTACGCGTCCTCGCCAGCTGTACTTCAAAGAACACGCTCGCTACAACTAGGTAGTGTTGGGAGCTGCGAGCCAAGAGAGAAACCGTGTGACCTGAGTCAACACGGTAAATCTGAAACAAATTGGAGTCATACAGCACTGAAATCGCGAACCCTCTCATCACAGCACAGACCCTGGATATGGCTACGTCTATACTTGGGGTGAGTCTGACTTTGCATCCACGCACAGAAGTTGCGCGTAAAGTTATCGCTGTTTGCTTTGCTGCACAGCGGAATATGTTTGCTACCTTTCAAAACACGCGTGTTTTCACGTCTAAGATTTACCACTTTCTGGGATGCATTTTGTTATTGAAATTAAAACCTTTATTCTTGGATAAAACATATCGGAACGTAGATGAAACGATACGGTGCCAAACTTTGTAGTGGTTTTAACATTTCCTACACGCTGCAATTAATGTGAGAAACTCGAGAAGCCCTTTTATTACTTAGCCTACTTATTACCGTACTGTATGTTGTATTTGTTATACACTCTGTACACAGACACCTGTTTAAGAAGAAAAAGAAAAAAATAACCGTTTTTTTCTCCAAAGACGTTTGATTAAAGTTATAAAATTGTTGTGTTTAATGAATTTTAGTCCTGTATGCTGCCTGCTCTCTTGATCCTCATTTTCCTATTTGTTATTATCTGTTCTAAGTCATTTTTGTGTATGTGTGTGTGTGTGTGTTTTTCAGGAAGAACCACGGTTTGGAACTACACCTCTAGCGATGCTGGCTGCAACTTGTAATAAAATTGGCAACACCAGTCCTCTTACAACTTTACCTGACTCCAGCGCTTTCTCAAAAGGTGGATTTCATCCGTGGAAACGATCCTCCTCCAGCTGCAACTTAGGATCCAGTCTGCCCGGTTTCACAGTAGCAACAAGCCGCGCGTCGACAGGACTAACACAGACCAGTGGCACAAGCAACAGCGCCTTTTGCTTAGCCTCCACCTCCCCGACCTCGTCTGCATTTTCCACAGAGTACAGCGGTCTGTTTTCTAACTCTGCCAGCGTCACAACCCAGGAGTCTGGACAGTCAGCCTTTATCTCCAAAGTCCACACATCAGCAGAGACTCTGTACCCGCGTGTGGGGATGGCGCACCCTTACGAGTCGTGGTACAAGTCGGGGTTCCACTCAACTATCTCCGGTGATGTCGCCAACGGTGCGTCCTCGTGGTGGGATGTCCACACAAATCCCGGGTCGTGGCTCGATGTCCAGAATCCTGCAAGCACCCTCCAGACTTCTCTGCACACCGGGACCCCCCAGGCTATCCACTCCCAGCTGAGTGGCTACAACCCGGACTTTTCCTCCCTGACCCACTCGGCGTTTAGCTCCACTGGAATCAGCCCGTCTGCGTCTCATCTACTGTCCACCAGTCAGCACCTGTTAACGCAGGACGGTTTCAAAACAGTCATTCCCTCTTACACAGACGCTTCTGCCGCCAACGCCATGATTTCAGGAGGCAGTTCAGGAATAAGTAGCTCCTCGAGGTCGTCCAGGCGGTACTCTGGCAGAGCAACATGTGACTGCCCGAACTGCCAGGAAGCTGAGCGGCTGGGACCCGCCGGGGCCAGTCTGCGGAGAAAGGGACTCCACAGCTGCCACATTCCCGGCTGCGGTAAAGTGTATGGAAAGACATCTCACCTCAAAGCGCATTTGAGATGGCACACCGGCGAGCGGCCTTTTGTCTGCAACTGGCTTTTCTGTGGCAAAAGGTTCACTCGGTCCGACGAGCTCCAAAGACATCTTCGCACCCACACCGGCGAGAAAAGGTTTGCTTGCCCGGTGTGTAACAAGCGCTTTATGCGGAGTGACCATTTGAGCAAGCACATCAAAACGCACACGGCAGGTGGAGGAGGAAAAAAGGGGAGTGACAGCGACACCGACACCAGTAACCTAGAGACCCCGCGGTCCGAGTCCCCAGAACTTATTTTGGAGGGGGTAAACCCCAGAATTACTGTTAAGGATCCGTCTCCTCACGACGAGCCCTGAGACATCTCCCCCAAATCAGTCCAGATTTAAACACACAAACAAAACAAAAAACAAACAAAATAACTGCACAGCAATGAAAACGGGTCTTATTTGACAGACAATAAAGAGGAAAATGTTTCCAGAAGCGATAGCAAAATCTAAGAAAAGAAAAAAAAGAAAAAGAAAAAAAAAAAGAAATATATTCTCCACAGGCATAACGAGTATTTCATTCGTAAATTCATCTTAAAGAAAAAAAGAGTGATTTACTGTAGGCCTTCGGAAATTTTGAGGGACAACTTGAAAATAAAATGGATTGCTAATGCGCGAAACCTGTTGAACTTTGGTTGGACAATGTGAGTTACATCTTGTATATTGACGACTAAACTATGTGTTATTTTCATGTAAATGTTAGGCTATGATTGTTTTATTCGTGTTGGTATCCTGGAAATCAGGGAGTTTACTTTCGACGCACTTTGTGGATATGTATGTAAACGGCTTTTTAAACTTTGGTTAACCATTTTATTTCTTTGCTAAAAAAAATTATCTATATATAAATGTTTACCTGTATAAAGTCACACGTATAAGACTTTCATTTTATCGTAATTAAAACATCTTAAAAAAGGCTGTAACTGTGTGATGTAGATTTTATATTTTTGCTTGTTAGGCTTAAATTTATATAGAGTTATTTAATTTAGAAATTTATTTTCAAAGTGTGACAACTCATCAAAGGCTATTTTTTTTCTTAAAATCACCTACAATACGTTGACTTTAACTATTTCCTCTGTGGAATAAATCAATGGTTAATGCCCCGGAAAAGACATTTCATGCCCAAATGAAAATCTTGTTAAATGGTATTAATTATGACTTGGAGCACATCGCAGCCCCATGTGTCTTGTATTTGCGATTAGGGATTCGTGTCTTATCAAATATCTAATTAATCTCCGAGACATCTTTTGTTCAGTTTCACTTTATCGGGGGGTTTCCAAGGGGGTTCGCTGACAAAGGTCTCCGAATATTTATTCTAATTGTCCAAATTAACTGCTTTCATTTGCATACCAATCGATGGACCGAGAATAAGGATGTGGCTTCTTTCTCTTTTGCCAGAAACACGTTATGGGAACAGTTTTTTAAACTTTAGAAAAAGACGGGGGGCAAAGAGTCACATGCAAATGCTTAATTTTAAAATGCTCTTTGCACAGCGCAGTCAAACGGTGGCTGCATGTTATTTGAATATCAGTGGCCCCGCACTGAAAGGGTTCAAGGATGCTCTCTGACTTCTTTGTGCTTACCCAGTGCAGCGTCCGACTCTCAAAGAAAAGGCCGGGGAATAATTACAGCATGAATCCAGGACTAGGAATACGTCATGGAAAAGCATCTCATCCAGACACCTTTTTTTTTTTTTTTTTTAAAGAGGATGTTAAATTGACCAGAAGGCAATAGGAGGGAAATTATTTTCATTTCCTTTTGTGTAGCAGCGGCTTCAAGGAAGCTGCCAGAAAGTGAAAACTATCAAATTACTAGATTTCCAATCTGAATTTAATCAAAATATAAACAGCCTAAATAATAATGCTGAAATTTAATATTTTGTCGACACATTTAGCAACTGAAATAAAAAAATTTTTTTCAATTCTTTTTTGTAGGTAAAATGTATTTTATCGACATCAAAATTGTTTTTAATGTTTACAATTTGGAAAACTAAATGTCAAATAAAAATCGCTAAAAACCTATGTGAAAACATGGAAAAAAAAAAAAAAAAAAAAGGAATTTCCCACGTCAAAGTAGCCTATAAATACTGCTCTGGCTTAATATATTAATAAAAACAAATTAAAACACATCTGCTGTATGCTTTATGGGAAGCGCTTTTATACTCCTGCACACAAATTGTCAGTCTATTTAACACCCGCAAAAAGCCAGAAGAGCGCTTTTCACAGATTCAGGCATAACGCACTTTAAAAGCCATTAAAATTCGGAAAAATTAGACCTAAAATTTTTATACACACTACTGAAAAACTATTACTTTATGGCAAAAACCTTATTAAATTGCTATGAGGTGTCCGGAGCTTATGCTTTTATATATATATATATATATATATATATATATATATATATATATATATATATATATATATATATATATATATATATATATATATATATATATATATATATATATATATATATATGTATCTGACCTAAATTGTGACATTGCCATAAATGACAACAAACTCACAGCTTTAACATTTTAATCAGAAAATAACAGTCCTGGTTTTCATTTAAAAACCAAAACAAAAAACACAATCATAAAAGTAAGAAAAAAAATTGCATCAGATGACCTTTTTTTTTTTGTGGGTAAGTGACCATGAAAAGGAATCCAACAATTTTCCATCAATAGATCAGCTGCAAACTGCTTTCAATGGTAACCAATTCATTTAGACCCCTTCATACAGTGCAAAACAGTATCAGTGTGCACTGACATGCATCTAGATATTTTCTGTTGACTGCTTCCCTCTGCTGGAAGAAAAGAGGATCCATGCACAATTTCTGCAATTTAATTTAAATCAAGGGGGAACCTACAGGTATACCAAAAATCAATACTCAACAGATAGAACAAGAGACATGCGTGATATTTAAATTTTTTACCCTGGTACTATAAACAACTTCGAAAATTAAAACAAAAACAAAAAAAAGGTCAGTGTCTTCTTTTCGTTCTGTCTCCGCTTCTCTCTCGTCTCTCCCTACTCCCACTCCTTCCTCTGCCCTCCCTTTCTTTTCTCCTTTCTCTACTTCTGCTCCTCCCATCTGCTGTTCTGCCTTTCCTTCCTTCTGTGCTACTTCTGTTCCTCTCACCATCTCTACTGTGACGTCTGTCTTTACCTTCGTCCTCCCTGCCTCTCTCGCGGCTTCTACTTCTGCCTAAGCCAGACTTGGAGCTGGTAGGTCTCTGCCTGTCCCTGCTGTTGTGCCTCTTTCTCTCTTGACCTCCCTCCAGTGTGATCCTGTTCTGGGGGCTGCGATTCCGACTCCTGCTCCTTCCCCTCTCTATCCTTGTTTGTCTATAATCTCCAGACTCCTCTTTAGCCTGCTTCTGTCTAGTGCGAGGGCTCGGTGACCTGCTCCTGTGAGAAGAGGCCTTTCTCTGACTCTTGACTTGTCGCTCGGTCTCAGAGCTGTTATCCCGACAGGAATCTCTTTTCTTGTTCTTCTTTCTCTTCTGGCTCTTGGACTTGCTATGACTGTCTGAATCTGAGCCACTATCGCTGCTGCTGCTGCTATTGGAGGAGTCACTCGAGCTGTCGCTACTTTCATGTTTTTTCTTGTGTTTTCTTTTGCTCTTCTTCTTTTGTTTTTTGCTCTTCTTTTTCTTTGCCTTTTGCTTTTCTAGCCGATCCAGTTTTCTGTAAGGAAAACAAGCATCCAATTAAAATTCTCCAGCAACACACATTTAATTTGGGGTATAATAAATTCTGATTAGTCACAAAGTTTTCAGAGATTTGAAGGTAAATGCTTTAGCAAAGTGAAAAATCTAGTGATTACATTTAAAAAAAAAACAAAAACAAAAAAAAAACTGATACAATGCATAAAAGTGACTGCAAACATAAGCTTTTTTTTTTTTTTTTTTTTTTTTAAACATTTTAAAATAAATGCATGACAAACATAACAGGGAAATTGGGCTTACAATAGCTATAGAGACTAAAACATATCAGACCATGCTTTAAATTTTGTCTCAATATTTACATTGCACTAAAATGGTAAAAATAAAACTGACCATGTGTGCAGTGTTTTTACCTGAGGAGTTTCTGTTTTTGCTTAGTTGTTAAAGATTTCAGAAATTCCACTTCCGGATCTTCCTCCTCTTCACTGGCAACAAAATCCTGGAATATTACAAAGCACATTTAACATTACAATTTACAAATAAATACGAGCCATGACACCAAATCCATACTGATATCAGCTTTAACAATGGCAACATTTCTTTATCAAATCTGCCTATTTGACTGAAGCTGCACCTTTATTCTATGCAGTTATAAGCACAAACCAAATCTACAGTTAGTCTTCTCTCTCCTGCTCAAGAGTACGATATACTGTGTGTGTGTGTTCGTATATTGTCCTATGCGCACAGAGATGACAGTGTGAGGCAGACAATTACCTGCAATGGATCACAAACAGTAGAATTCCTACCAAGGACACATTTTTTCAGAGCAAACCCACTGTTTCGCATCTCCGCCATTAACTCCGAGGGGTGCATCGACGGACCTGTTGGCACAAATCACAGCCTCAGAGTCCCATTGATGTCAGAGCCATACCATCCACTATCTCCACAGTGGGAATTTCAGAGGCGGCTTTGTTAACAGAATGGGACATCAAATCAACTCACTCCACTTCCGGCTGAGCAAATCATACAATATCATTCTCTGCCAAAGCAGCAGTTAAGGGAATCAGAATACACAATAATTACATTTTTTCTCCCGGCACAGGAGGGGGACCATTACAGCACTCCACCATCAACATCACTGACTGGACTCTCCCAGGGTAAACATTATTACTTTACTACTCAACTGGCTGATTGCAGAAGTCAGAATCAGCTCAAGGCTGGGAGCTCCAGCTGAAGCCAGAGAGGAAAGATATAGAAGGTGTACCTACTGCAAAATGTGTGACAGACAAGCTTCCCAGTGGCCACAAAAATTCTGGAGCTGTATTCTTTTGTAGTGCAATTATTCTAGTTTTTCCACTGCAAAATATTCTATCTGCACTACAGCTAAACTCAGAACTGATTAAACTGAGGGTGATCCACACATTTATACAATGATCATATAATGTTTTACTAAATATCAAAATAAAATCTGAACCTGAAAATGGCAGTGGAGTCTTTACACAGATGACAAAGTAGCATTAATAGTGAATTACACTGGGGGGGGGGGGGGGGGGGGGGGGGGTGGTGGGGAACTAAAACTGAAGGAGAAGGCATTCAAAAGCATTTCTTTTTTAAACTTGCTTACCTGCTCCCTCCTCTGAGGCCATAGAGCTGGCATTGATACCCGACAGTCCAAAAAGAGGGCACTCTCTGTCTGTATTCACATGGCCCCATTTGTGGCATTTGATGCACCTCACGTTGCGTACCTTGGGAGGTTGGAAATAGCAGAAATTAAAATTGTCTCAGCACTAGAGACACATGCAAACCTACAATTAAAAGGAAATTACACCACAATTCAGTGTATCATATAAGACAGTGTCTGCCAGTCTTTTTAGTTTATGATCCCTAAAAAGATAAATCAGTGTCTGCAGCTGACTCACCGTCAAAGGCTACAGCTTGAATATGAATGTGCTGCATGGATTACAAGCACAAAAAGACATATTTTTCTAAAAAGTTCATTTGTAGGACTTGCGGGGCCCATAAAAAACAAAACAAAATTTTTTAGACACATTTCACAAAAATCTGAGCAAAATTAACATAATTCTGTTTCTTGTTTGCTTAAAGTAACTCTTGAACCATTTTCACACATACAGCCCTAAACTTTTCAAGGATCTATCTGACAGAGGGACACTGTTAAAAGTGGTTGTCCTGTGTCCTAAGTGGTTGTCCTATGTCCTACCTCCTGCACGCTCTACCCATGCAGCTTCTTCACCTAAACCACATGATTTATTTCCAGTAGTGCAAACGTGTCTGAAGCAGACCATTTCCTGCCGTGTGCTACATGTAAGAAAGGGCAACTGTAGGAAACATCCCAACCTGCCACTCCTGAAATTTTCCCAAGTTCATGTGTGACAGAAGCTTTACACATCAACCACCAGATTTGGGATTATTTGTATCATTTGTGCAATATACCTTTAAATAAACACTAATTATTACGCACCTGGATTCCAAATGGCTGATCTCTAA
This sequence comes from Archocentrus centrarchus, assembly GCF_007364275.1. Lineage (NCBI taxonomy): Eukaryota > Metazoa > Chordata > Actinopteri > Cichliformes > Cichlidae > Archocentrus > Archocentrus centrarchus. The sequence goes on from NC_044366.1 coordinate 18,331,813, forward strand.
TATTCATGTCATCCTTTGCATACCTAAAAGATGCAATTCAAAAAGTAATGCAAATTCTGACAGCACCAGATATGAAAACTTAATTGTATATTTTAAAAAATAAGATTAATAATTAAAAAAAAAGAAAAAAAAAAAATCAACCACTTACTTCTCTCTAGGAGCCACTTTCTGCCACTCAAATTTGTACTCTTCCTCACCATCCTGAAACACAGACATCATACATTATAAATTTAAATAACTTTTCTTCTTAGAAATAATATACTGTAACTACTGTAAGAAAATTCCAAAGAAGAATTTCTGCTCAAACTCAGAACCTACATACTGTAAGTTATAGACAACAGCATTTTTATTTGTTGTCAGTCACTATCATGCCTGTACAAGTAATTGAATCATAATACTGTAGCTTTTCTATGATGTTTTCATCATATGATTTTCAAATAATTATTTTTAATGTGGGTCTGCAATAAATCTTATCTTATCTTAAATCAATAAATTTTACCACATTTGGTCCCAAAAAAGGATATAACAATGATTGGAGTAAAACTCTGAAACTTGTATTTTTTTTTTTTTTTTGAGGAATATGTTTGTGTGCGGAAGCGAATGGATGGATGGATGGAATATGTTTGTCATTTCATCTACTTTACCTCTTTCTTTTCCTCTTCAGGACAGAAGACAGTTATGAGGAGAAAAAAAATAAAAACAAGCATTTACATCATGAGAATCACTTTTTTAAGAATGTTTTCAGAGTTGAGACATTTAGTAAAGATCAGAGCTGCTTTGAATGAGATCACCCACCTTTGGATGCTCCGGGTGGAGCCTCATACATGAAATTGAGGCCATTTTTAACACGATCATCTCCCATCAACAACCTAGAGGTGAAAAATAAAGGCTTATTTAAACAGCATTTATCAACATTTATAAATAAGAAGTTGAAGGATGTGGTGAGACGATGTCCACTATATACTTCTTTCTAGATTGCAAAAGAAAACCTTTCAATTTACTGAATCAAATAATCAATATGTATTTATAAGTGTGCACCTCTTATTTCAGGCAGGCATGTATTTATCTAACCTGTTGTTGTATGTTTCCTGCTCTTTCACATATGCCTGCATCAGGTCTTCTTGCTTCTTCTTCTCGAACGTCAGCTTCTGTTCTGCTATCCATACCTACACATGGAAAGAAGTGAAGAAAGTATCACCTTACAGTATGCATTCTTCCTACTTTCTACAACAAGCATACTATCTAAATAGGAAAAGAGTTCCTGTTCCAGCTTCTGTGAAGCCCGATATGCAATTACCTGTAATGCCATGTGACTACTACCAGCCCTTCAATTCATACTAAAATAGAGATGATTTGTTGTATCATGAAATGGTTGGCTAAGAGAAGATGGAACAGCAACAATCTTGATTTGACTGTGTTTGGATTAAAAGTTTTATTATTTTTAACAAAAATATAGAACATGAGAACAGAAATCAGCAGTTGTCAGCATAATTCCCCTTCTCCTTCTCCTTCAAACATCCAACATCATAACACCATCCAATAATTATCCTTGGCTACGTTTAAACAAGTTCCATCACTCATAATGAACCTAAAAAACTGAAAATAGAGTCCAGCCATAATCATGAACTAAACAGAATAAATGGGAAAAAAAAAGACATCATCCCCACCAAACTTTACACTTGGTACAATGCAGCAAAACAAGTACCGTTCTCCTGGTAACCACAAAACCCAAACTCATCCATCGGATTGCCAGATGGTGATTTGTCACTCCAGAGAACACGTCTCCACAGCTCTACGTTACACGGCCATGGAAACCCATTCCCATGAAGCTCTCTACACACTGTTCTTGAGCTAATCTGAGGACGACTGACTGCAGAAAGTTGGCGACCTCTGCGCACTATGTGTCTCTGTTATTTCACATGTCCTACCATTTCATGGCTGAGTTGCTGTCGTTCAACATTGCTTCCACTGTATTATAATACCACGAACAGTTGAATGTGGAATATTGAGTAGGGAGGAAATTTCACGACTGGTCATATCTGGTGAGTGGTGAGCGTGAGCTACACTGAAGTGTTCACAATGGTGACTCTTTCGCTAAAGATCCCAGGAAAGCTTTAGTTTTATTCAACATCACGACAAAATACCTTAGCTGATTTATCTAACCTTGTGATTCACACAGACTAGACTAAATAAAATTATTTTCTGAAGTCAACATTTTCTATGATGCAGTAAGCAAAGTGTTAGCTTTTCCTGCCTAGCAAGTTAGGCTTGTAGAAGTAGCTCTTTAGCTAGCAGGCTAAGCTAACGTTAGCTAACTTCAAAAGCAGCAGCGACAACAGTTAATAAGCAGTTACCTTTTTGATATTTGACTTTGATGCAGGATGAAAATCCTTTTTGCACATAAAATTAGCGAACGACTTCCCCATGGCGGTGGGCCTATAACGTTAGCTGAGTGGAAAACGTTTTGCTAACGGAGTAAGTAGCGCAGCTTCCTCCGCATGTAAACAAACCCCCATCAGGAAGATGGTTTTGTGTTGGCGAGAATCACGTGACAGAGTGAAGGCCAATTGGAAACGTAAACCAAGACCGACAGTGGTAAAGTTGCAGAGTGAAACTTGGTACTATCATAAAGAATCATATCCTCATATTTGCTGGATTATCCAAATCGTCAGTAGGACGACTTCAGCTTGTTCAGAACGCAGCAGCCAGAGTTCTTGTATGGGAATCTGAACATATTACTCCAGCACTTAAGTCACTTAAATGGCTCCCAGTTCAATTCAGACCGTTATGAGTTCAAAAATTAGTTCTATTAGTTCACAAAGCTCTCAGAGGTTTGGTCTCCTAGTACATCTTTGACTTGCTCAGTGCCTATAAACCAGGTGGTGCAGGGTGCTTTCAGTGCTTTCTTTGGAACAAGCTGCCTGCCGAGGTCAGTTAGATTTTTTTCAATGGCCTACACATAACCCTGTGTGTGTTTCTGCGCGTATGTTAAATGAACTATATGAATAAAATTAGCGTTCGAACTACGACTACGAAACTGACTTCATCTCGGTCACGTGACTGCACTGTTTCCGTGTTTGTGAACCCTGACTGACGAAAGAAACACGAGAATAGAAACTGATGGTAACAGAGCTCGGTAAGTCGGCTTAGGTGCTGTTCAACAATATACATAAACGGTAAAATGACATAACAAGGCTTACAAGTAACGTGTGTTTAATGTGTTATGCTTCTGTTAAATCTGAGCACCAATGAAGACTGTTTTGGTAAACTATAACATATTTCTTCTAGATAGTTTGGGATTAATATGCGCCCATCTTCGTGTGACACCTTTGTGGCGCTGCCCCCCTCCACTGAGGGACAGCGCATCATTTTTGGGAAAAACTCTGACAGGCCTTGTGATGAAGTCCAGGAGGTTGTGTATTTTCCTGCCAGAGACTATGGTGCAGGGGAGAAGGTTGAGGTAAGTAATACAGATAGCCTGTCATTGCCCTCCAGCCTTCAGTTTACCACAGTGTGACTGCTCCTCGCTGAGCGTGCCAGCTGATAACCATTAATACCTTTTGCCCTTGTGTGTTCCTTATATGAAAAGTGCACATATATAGAGATTGAGCAGGTCGCCCACACTCATGCAGTAGTATTGAGCAAACCAGCGTGGCTGTGGGGGGCAGAGATGGGCGCAAATGAGCATCAAGTGTGCATCGGAAATGAAGCAGTGTGGGGCAGAGAGAGCGCTGATGGTGAGGAGGCTCTCCTCGGCATGGATCTTGTAAGGTAAACCTCTAAAGAAATTGCTTTTCAAAGCTCCACTTACATGCTAAGTTATATTCATCTTGATGTGCAAAAGGAAATCTAATGATATGGTCCTTATTTATTATGTTTTTTTGTTCATTTGTCAATTTCACAGGCTTGGACTAGAGAGAGCTGATACGGCTGAGAAAGCTGTGACTGTTATCACCGAGTTGCTGGAGAAGTACGGTCAAGGAGGATCATGCATGGAAGATGAGTGTGGCTTCACCTACCACAACAGCTTCCTCATCTCAGACAGGAAGGAGGCATGGCTTCTGGAAACATCAGGAAAGTACTGGGCAGCAGAAAGAGTGGAAGGTAATTGAAAAGAAAAAGTTCACTATGAACATTAATTTGTTTGCCCTGCAGTGTATTCAGTCATCGATTAAATCCTCATAGAAATTCTACTTCCTAAATAGACCAGTAAGCTTTCTATAATGTTTTGTGGTAAGTAGCAGCAAAAAGAATAATGGATGTGGGCTGTCAAATTTAGAAGAGAAACTGAAATATGCTCATTGTGTGCACACATATTGGCATTAAAAGGCATAAAGAACACAAAAAGGGCTGAATTGCTAGCTGTTCTGTAGTCTGCAAGTGTTCTAGGCATCAAGAGGTCAGCCTGATAACAAAGTAAACATTAGATGGATACTTACACTGGTAAATTAAGATAGATTAGATTAATTTGTCTATATATGGTAGCAAGGAAAAAGGCAAGAAAATGAAAATATATACTTTGTTCAAAACATTCCATATGCATACTTACACGTTTTGGCCACCAGAGAGCGCTGGTTATCCTACTTAGAACATTTTGTGACGTTTAAAGGATGTCCTTGTTACCTCAGTCATAATTGAAGTTAGTGGGAAATGGATTTGCTGTCTATCTGAAGTGTTACATAGCCAAATGAGAGTCATATGGGCACGTTTCTAATAAGTGCTTTTCTAATAAAATATTGTACTGCTTGGTTGCTTGCAACATGTATGTTTTCATTTTAATGGCTATTCATGTTTTATTTATTTATTTTTTTTTGTAGATGGATATCGCAACATTTCAAACCAGTACGGCATCACAACTAAGATTGACAAGGAGCATCCAGAAATGAGGGCATACGCCCAAAGTAAGGGCTGGTGGGATGGAAAGAGCCAGTTCAACTTTGCCACCGTCTACTCCTTTACGACTACAGCCAGAATAGAAGCCTCTGGGAGCCGATACTGTGAGGGGAAGAAGTTGCTGGAAAAGAGTAATGGTTAGTCAAGGAAAACTGGGGTCACAGGAGGACGAATGTCATATGATCACCACGGTTTATGCATGTTATGATTTTATGTACTGAAGGTCATATCACTGCGGAGACAATGATGGATATCCTGAGGGATAAAGATAGTGGCATCAACATGGAGGGCATGTTCATGACCACAGGAAGTATGGTCTCTGTGATACCCACAGATCCCGATCTGCCAGGGGTTCACTATTTTACAGCAACACCAGACCCTGAAAGGTATAGTACTTGTGGTACAGTACTCATTGTGGCACTGAAAGCATTCTTTAAATTAATTTTGATTACCGATGATCTGCTGGGTTCTTCTTTCGCACAACAGGTCTGTATTCAAGCCGTTCATCTTCGTGAAAAACCTTCATCTGTTAAAGGAGACGTCTTCCCCCAGTTACGGTTCAGACGACCCTGTAAAGAAGAAGCCCCGCTTCCAAAGCAAACCGGACCGCAAACATGAGCTGTTTGTCAAACACGAGCTGGTGGCTGCTATCATCGAATCCTATAAGGTTTTACAGTTTAATTCAAACCTGCAATTTACCTACATTTCTAACTTAGCCTCTTGTGGGCACTTTTTGCTGAAAGTGTGCAACTTGGATTTTTTTTCTTTCTCTATAGGACAGAGGAAGGAAGATCACAGAAGGTATGAGGCAGCTGGAGAAGGAGACGATGAAAGCGATGGAGAACCATCTTTTATATGGTGTTAGCTCCTCTGAGGAGGATTTTCTGGTGAACCTGTTTACAAGTTCTGTTCAGAAGGAGCTGTCTGTTTACAGCAAAAACTGAAGTGCACACAACTTGATGGAACCACAAAACAGTTCCACAGTTTAACACTAGCAGAGTATGTTCTGTTTTTTACCTTTTAATCAGGTATCAGTATAATGCTTGTATAATAAACTTGTAAAACAACAGAAAACTATTCAAAGCATACAGTAAAATTCTTAAGTGCCATGATGGGAAAGTTTTCACTCTTGTTGACCATTGGCAATAAATCTATTGCATAGTCCATGAATTAATGTTTTACTAGTAAACTTTTATTTTAAAACACATGTATTTATATATGCAGTGAAAATGTGATGATGAAATTACTAATTTCATGCAAATGATCAACACTCGACTTAATAAAACAAACCTTTACCACAAAAAATTAATTTGCCTTTACTCATATTTTTGTTTACCCGAGAGGAAAAAAAAAAAAAACTGCAGCATCTCAAACTATTACAGCTTAGTTTTTAAAGGTTTGTTTTTCAAGGGAAGATATTTCATGCTACCACATTGTGTTTGGTTTTTGTTTTGTTTTTTTAATTTATTAATAGACAAAAGCAAAATCTTTTAATATGGTGATTTAAACATGAAGAAAGTAAATCAAACTGGCCGGCTGCTATAGTTGTTTAAAACTGTATAAACACTGTTGTACATTAAAGCCAAGACCTTTTCATGTGCAGGTTTTCAAAACAACAATACTTGTTGTTCATGCTATATTAACAAAGAACTAGGTGGTGAAATCTGAATCCTCCTTCCCTTTAATCCTTTGGTGAATGGTTTTTAGTTAAAGAGTGATGAAACACACAAAACTGTACCAGTGCATAAACTTTGCATAGACCTTTTCTCATATGCGTATTTTCCTTTTAATTTAAGAAAAATCTACTTGTGAAAGTTTCCTGTTTCCTGAATTTCCTGTTTGAACTGAAATGCCATATACTTTTAGGCTAAAAGAAATCCTATCTTTGACACATGCATCTTATGCCATGAAGCGATAATGCAGTGGACTATCTTGGAAGCTGTATTCCTGCTTGATGTTCTGGAGCACACCACCCTGTTGTAACTGCGTCCCATAGAGCACTGCCTCACCACGGTCCTGAGCCGAGCCATCCTGCAGAAGCCACTCAACAAGTTCACAGCCTAGAAAACAGTCCACCACAGTCTTCTTTCCACACCTGAAAGTCAGAAGAAGTATACACTCAAAGGATAGTTGTCTTTAAATGAAGCCACAAGAAGCAGAGGAGGAGCAGACAGAACCCACACACAGCAAAAATCAACGAACGAGAAATCATTTTGTTTTGAAGGTGCTGTGGTTTGTGAATCACAGAGCATCAGCAGAGGTTTACCGAGACGTGTTTATCACCAGCCTTTAAGCAGAGCAGCAGTGAGTCAGGCGAAGAGCTCTCACCTTCTCTTTTTTTTGACATGTTGGCCAACTCTGCTGACTGAACCAGCTTGTAAAACCAGCTGAGTGGGCATTCATTAAAAGAATATATATACTTTGAAATTGGATATAGTAATAAGAAAATGCCTGTAATTAAGCCAAGAACTAGCAATTTATCATAATATATGAATAGGAACTACAACACAGCTAACACACGTTAGTATATCTACCAGCAATTCAAATGAGATTCATGAGTTTTTTCTCAGAAATTTGTGACATTATGTTCTAAGGGTATTTTTAAGTTTTTTCTATACATGTGTGAGTATTATCCCTCATAAATTTAACATGTTCATCTGGAGGAATACCTAGTATCCATTTATTGTGTTTTTAATCTACAATGACTCCAAAATGCTATTTTAAAATTGTTTTATTCACATTCACAGAAATACATGAATTGCATGCAACAGTAAATACAGATCCAGACTTTTCTAACGGGGGTCTCTGAATGCTTTCCTTAAAGTCTTCCAGTGACTGGAGTTGGAAATTACACAGCTCAGCCATTTGTTTCTGATTTGGTTTGAGATGCGCTAAATATAATAATGCAGGCAGATGAAGGCTGACTTCATGTCACTGTAGAACTGAAAGGTGGTTGTTTACTCACAGCAAGCAGGGTGACAGTCAGAAGCAGACACATGAGCACATGGCGGACCACTTGTCTGTCTGCAACCTGCTGAAGCTCCTCCACTTGGGCAAGGAGGCAGTCTGTTGACTTGCACCTATTCTCACTTTGACCTGAGGGGGGCAGCAGTAGAACACAAATAGGAAATACTAAACCAAATACGATGTGCATAATGCAGTACTGTACACAAATCTTGAGTCGCTCCTCATTTCTTTATATTTTGCTTCCAAGGAGCCAGGCTTTCCTGTAAAGTGTTCTGAAGCAATAGTTCTCAAGATTTCTGAAGGTCTTTCAAAGGTTTTCTTTGGCTGCCTTTTCACTATTTTTAGTCAGAACCTGACCATTTTCAGAGGAGAGCCACCTAACCCTGTCCTATGAATCAGTCAAGCAGAAAAAAGACACCCAACCCAAGGAATGAATCACTGTTGTTTCTATGCACAATAGAAAACTTAGCAAAGAACCAATTTTAAATGATATCTTTAGCCACTTTGTTACTAGCAGTCATTGTGCAAAAGCACATAATTTATTCCCATTTCTTTAGCTGAATGTACAAAAAAAGCCAAAGATAACACAGTTTGACATGTATAAAATTATATTTTTGCATCAACAAGGTGATTCTCAAAGAGCTGTTATACAAAAAGTTGACATATTTCAGCATGGTGTGCAGTCTGTCCTTGAAATAATTGAGGAAACTGGACACATGGCAGACAAAAGTGGTAGGCCTAAAACTATCTACGGCAGATGATCAATATTTGAAAGTCATGTCCTTAAGAAATGGGAAAAAAAAATCTTGACACAGGACTTGAGAGATCCATCTGGCCCTTCAGTTAATCCATCTCCTGTTCACTGAAGCCTCATCAGAAATGGTCTCAGTGGAAGCGTGGCTGTCAAGAACTCATTCTTAAGGAAGAGAAACAGAGAGAAAAGGCTGAGGTATGCCACATTACACAAGAAATGAACTGGAAATCAGTGACAACAGGTCTCATGGAGTGATGAATCCAAATTTGAAAGTTCTGTTTCAAATCATCATCAATATGTACGGAGGAGGTCAAGAGAGGTCCAACAGTGAGTGTCTACAGCCTTCTGTAAAACATGGTGGAGGCTCTGTCACCGTTTGGGGTTTCATTTCAACCAAACGGTGTTGGGGATCTTGTCAAAATTGATGGAAATATGAATGTAGGACACTGCTGTCAGATTTTGATCCACCATGCAGTACCACGTGTAAAGCGTCTGATTGGCAACAGCTTCAGTTTCAGTATGACAGTGATCCCAAACACACTGCCAATGCAATAAATGCATACCTGGATATAAAAACACACAGCAGAACACTATCAATCATGGATTGGCCTCCCCAGAACCTGGCCCTCAGCATTATTGAAGCCGTGTGGGATCATCTTGACAGATAACAGAACAAAAAGGTTGCTAACATCCAAAGAAGAGCTTTGAACATCCTTCAGGAAGCCTGGAGAACCATTCCTGAAGGCTGCTTAAAGAGATGATACAAAAGTTCGTCTAAGAGAGTTCAGGCTGTGTTGAAGAATAAAGGTGGTCATATGAACCAGATATTGACTTTCAACTTCATAAACTCTGTTTTTGCCTTCTATACTGTATTACCATGTATGCTTGTAAATGTTCCAATAATTTGCTGTAGCTAGTTCCCATTTTCCTTGCAAAATATAAAGAAATGAAGGGTGACTCAATACTTTCGCAGAGTACTGTAATCCAAAAAGGAGAGGGATACATGATACACTACACTAATGCAGTTTAAGCCCGGTGTTTAAGTAGTAGAGTTGAATGAATTTAAGTTTCCCAATAGAAAAAATAATGCCAGTTGCTTATCAGTGCAATACCTGCATGTGTGGTTGGTGTGTTGCGCATATCTGGACTGATGATTATATCAGGCAGCAGCTGGGGTGGTGCATGGGGACAATGTAAAAAAAGTGAAAGTGATTCTTGTATTAGTACAGTTACTCTCAGTTTACACTAGAAGCAGACATAATAAAATATATAAGTATCAGTAAGGTAATGAAAGTAATTTCATTGAATGAATATGAAAACGCAAACCAAAGAAAAAAAAAGATCCCTCACTGATGGGGCTATCTGGCCACCATTAATGAAAATATAAAATTAATTTAGAAATATGGATAATATTACAGCCCCATTTCATAACAAAAACCCCCTTCAGCAGACATCTTATTACCTTCTGCAAAACTATTTTGCCCTAATTTCGAGGCCTTGCCCTAAATTTTTATCCAAAGAGTTTTAGTCACCCCTGGGTTAGTAAAGATATAACCCATATTCAAGCATAAATATGCTTTCAATGTTAACAATAATCATGAAATCAAAACTATTTTAAGCATAGGAGATTGATATTCTGTGATTATTTTTAACATTTCTACAAATACTTGTTGTTAACCACATCCTAGAACACACACAAAAAAGTTCCACGATAAACAAATTAGAGAAAGTAAATACTGCACTTTTATACAAGGGTGTATACTACATAACGGCTTTCTATGTATATCATCACTATAATCATAAGGCAACCATGTAAAAAACACAATTCAACCACATTGTTTACATTTGAGCAATATTGCTGAGCAGTAGGTATGACTTTAATATTTCTCAATAAAGAGTCACAGTCTGTATTATTTATGGCCACGAGTCATCCCTGACCAGCATGACCTTAGAGAAGGTCATAGTGAAGTAAAAAAAAAAACAGGAAAAAAAAGAACAATCAGCTGATAAAACATGATTACCCAACAACAAGCTGTGACTCACCAGTGCAACTAAGCTCACGATGCTTATGTTAAAACTGACATTCCTCAGTGAATTCATTAAATGTTGAGGATCTGTCCAAGGGATTGTGAGTAACCAGGCAGAAATATACATTATTGGAGCTGACAGAAAAGTGCTGATCACCACCCCAGTGGTTACCTGTTAGGAATCAGAATAAGGAAAATATGCACAGTGGGTTACAGAGAGAAAACATACAATAGATGATGTGTTGGCAGGCAGCTGCAAACAACTCACAACTCCTAACTCTGAGTTATAATAAATAGCATAGATGGCCACACTCGGTGCGGTGAGAAACACTCCATAAAAAAAGGCATAATTGGAGAGGCTTGAGTGGTTCAAATCGCTGGTGTTGCGTGTGTCCGCATTAGCAACCTGGAAGTCAAATCAGGACTAGTGTCATGTGCCATTACCTGAGGGTTTATTTAACACTCTGATGTGTAATGCAGTGCAACTATGTAAACGTGACATACGCTAGCTGTCTTGCTATGCACTCCTGAGATTATGTCATCTATTTGATAACAGCTTTTGGTCAGAGAAAGGTCTGACTCATCTAAACCAGCAAAAAAAAAAAACAACATGCTTGGAAGGATTTTAAAAATCTGTACTATTCTGAGTCTAACTTCTAACACATGCTTCATAAAAATAATTAAAGTTTATCTGACAACACAAAATCCTCTCTTCTACAAAATCAAGTGCAATAAAAATCTAAATGACTTCCACTCACAGCTTTGCTGTAATAAGTAATATCAGTGTCGCAACTGTGGATTTGGTTCATTTCCCCAAAATGGCCCACCATGGACAGGCCCAGGTAGAACAGAGCAGCTCCCCCGAAAGCGTTGGCCAGGAACTGTTTGGTGCAGCACAAAGTGGGCAATGATGCAGATTACAACCATAAATACTAAAGCTATGAAAGCACTATATAAATACCAGTCTGTTAATCATAAAACCACATCACACTTGATATTACTCTATATTAGTAACGGTCTGTATTATGACGAAGGTTACACTGATAGATTCCTCGTCTGATTTCATGGTTTCCACGATGCATTTGACGCCTTCAGTGTCACTGTGCACATCAGGATTGGTGATGGGTGATTAGTAGTGAACAGCAGAAGCCTGGTTTCTAGAGATATCTCAAACCCACCCAAAAATCAGCATCTCAGATGCTTTTTGTCTGCTTTTCCTCTTCCAGGTGTTTCATTGTTGAGCGATATAATGCAGAGGGAAAAATCAAGGATGGCCCTCCCAAGCTTGTCAAGCTTGAGGAGATGCGCTCTTTTAGTTATTCAGCTCCACTGTCAAAATGCAGTCTTGTGCTAATCTTGAGGACCCGCTCTGGCATTGTATGACTGCTCGGGCAGCGGTGGTGGATACTGATAACAATGCGAGGGGGGTATGATGATGATGGATGCAATGACAAACATCATGGCGAAGAGCATGTACTTCCCAATGAGTCAAAGAAGTGGAGTCAGTCAGCAATATTCTTTAAAAAGCATGATGTAGCACTAATGAGCTCACAACTAGCAGCTCATCAGTTTCTTTGTGCTAAATGACATTTTAAATACTTACCTTGGACGTTGTAGAAAGACATCTGTAAAGATTGTGGCTCAGGGGGAAGGGTCAAAATACAACTTGCACGTGTTAGCTTGAAGTTCATCAAATTACCCTCAGTCAGTCAGGCTCAGCTTATATTTATTATATAGTGACTATCTAGCTTTGGAAAAGGTGTTTTGCCAATATTATTTCATGGGGATTGACAACTTATATACATATTTTACTCAACTGAAGTCTGTTGAATACTAGGGAGTGGCACCGCTTTCATGCACCCGTATATTTTACTTGGACCTCCACTTTTTAATGTAAAATATTGGCTATACCTGATACAGTCACATATAGTTGGATTCATCACAATCAAACAAACCATGTTTGGCATTTCTGGGACAATCGTAGCACAAACTGTTGAAAAGTACATGATTCCTCAGAAATATTTCATCATAAGAATATCTCAAAATTTTGGGAGCATTTCCACTACACTATTAATTCAAGCCTGCAATTTACTTAAACTAACTTAGCCTTTTGTGGTTCTTTGCTGAAAGTGTGCAACTTGGATATTTTTCTTTCTCTTGAGGACAGAGGAAGGAAGCTAAGAGAAGCCTGGGACAGAGATGATGAAGGAGATGGAGAAACGTCTTTTATATGGTGTTGGCAATCCCGATTGTTTTTGGTGAACCTGTTTCCAAGTTCTGCTCAGAAGGAGTCATCTGTTTACAGCAAAAACCAAGGCCCGCAACTTGATGGCACCACAAAAAAAAGTTCCACACTTTTACACTAACATGTTGTGCAGTAGTATTTTCTGCTTTTTACCTTTTAATCAGGTATAACAAACTTTCTTGTACAATAAACCAGTAAAAAAATGACATATATATAACTGAGCAGATTAATTCATGAATCCCATAATAGAAAATGTGGGTTTATGTTTTCACTTGTGTAATATATCGAGCAGAAAGGTTCCATAACAAATGCATTACACAGTACACGAGTTAAAGGTTTAGCAATAAATTTTTAATCTTTAATACACGTTATAAATATGCAATGTGTGATGATGCACATTGTTTTACAGTAACTGAAACAAAAACAGAAGTATTTGCACGCTTTATTAACATTTTAGTTAGAAAACTAAATTGCGTTTCCTCATATTTTTGTTTACCTGAGAGAAAAAAAAAATTAACTGCAGCATCTCAAACTTTTAAAACTTAGTTTTTATTAAAGGCATGTTTTTCAAGTAAATATAGAAATTTTCACATTCCCACATTATGCATTTAGTTTTTAAATGCTGACAAAAGGCTGCCCTTTGTCACAGATTCTGTTCATCCTTTTTATGGACAGAATTTCTAGCCGTAGCCACCTCGGTGGCCTCAGAGTCTCATCTCTGCTTTTTGCGGATGATGCACTCCTGTTGGCTTCATCAGGTGGGGGCCTCCAGTTCGCAGTTGAGTGTGAAGCGGCTGGCATGAACCTCTGAAGCCATGGTCCTCAGCTGGAAAAGGGTGGAGTGCCCACTTTGGCTCAGGGACGAGTTGCTGCCCCAAGTGGAGGAGTTTAAGTATCTCAGGGTCTTGTTCATGAACGATGGGAGAAGGGAGCGGGAGATTGACACAACGGATTGGTCCAGCATCTGCAGTGATGCGGACGCTGCACCGGTCTGTTGAGGTAAAGAGGGGGCTGAGTGTGAAAGCGAAGCTGTCGTTTTACCGGTCAATCTACGTCCCTACCCTCACCAATGATCACGAGCTTTGGGTAGTGACCGAAAGAACAAGATTGTGAATACAAGCGACATAAATGAGCTTCCTCCAAAGGGTGGCTGGCCTCTTCCTTAGAGATTGGGTGAAGAGTGCAGCCATTCGGGAGGTGCTCAGAGTAGAGCCGCTGCTCCTCCACATTGAAAGGGTGGTTCGGGCATCTGACTATGCCTCCTAGGTGCACTTGGGTGAGGTGCTCCGGGCATGTCCTACTGGGAGGAGACCCCGGGGCAGACCCAAGACACACTGGGGAGATATCTCTCGGCTGGCCTGGGAACTCCATGAGGGCTTCTCTGCTGAGGCTGCTGCCCCCACTACCCAGCCCCGGATAATCGAGAGAAAATGGATGGATGTGTTTTTTTTTTAATCAAATGGAAAAACAAAAGCAGACTCTTAATATGGTGATTTAAACATGAAGAAAGTAAATCAAACTGGCCAGCTGCTACAGTTGGTTAAAACTGTATAAACACTGTTGTACATCAATGCCAAGGCCTTTTCAAGTGCAGGTTTACAAAGCAATATGCTTCATGCTATATTAACAATTAAGTAACTGGTCAAATGTGACCTCTTCTTCCCTTTATTCTTTTGGTTAGTGGTTTTTAATTGAAGAGTGATGAAACACACAAAGGTGTACCAGTACATAATCTACTGGATTAAGCAGAGCAGTGACCTTTTCTCAAATGAACACTTTTTTTTATCCTTCATCATTCACAGAATGGCATTAAACACAAAGTCAAAGCAAATGTATCATTAAAAAAAACAACACAAAAACAAAAAATTTACTTTTGGAAGTTTCATCCCTTTAAATTTATAATTCCAATTTAATCCAGTGTGACAGACTGCATACACTGACATATCTTTAGAAAAAACCTAGTCTCTCTTGTAAACACCCATTGTAATCTGAAGACAGACCTGCTGATTGTGCTGTAATGTGCTGTATTGAACAGTAGGTGGGTCACAGGTTTTCACAGTGAGGAATTATTTCTACTGCTTTCAGGGTGTGCCCACTTTCAGAGTCACCTCCCAGTAACAGATTTTTACGTGGCTTGTAATTTATTTATGGCTCATGTTCAAGTTTTAGCAACTCAAGTTTCAGCTGCAACTCCACACCTCAGAAATGAGCTTAAAATGTTGGATATAAAAACTGAGGTGGTTATAATTACTGCTGCTGCTTCCCAACTGCACACAGCTGCCATTTTTGTATGAAAGTGTGCTGCACTTTCTGAACATTTCTCACATCATCATCAGGTGTGCCCTTTTCTCATCACTCTTTTGTGATGGTGCATGTAATAACAGTGCATTGTTAAGTGTCTTAATGTACAGGGTGTGTGCAGATCAGAATTTCCTGTTTGAACTGAAATGCCATATACTTTTAGGCTAAAAGAAATCTTATCTTTGACACATGCATCTTATGCCATGAAGCGATAATACAGTGGACTATCTTGGAAGCTGTATTCCTGCTTGATGTGCTGGAGCACACCACCCTGTTGTAACCGCGTCCCATAGAGCACTGCCTCACCACGGTCCTGAGCCAAGCCAACCTGCAGAAGCCACTCAACAAGTTCACAGCCTAGAAAACAGTCCACCACAGTCTTCTTTCCACACCTGAAAGTCAGAAGAAGTATACACTCAAAGGATAGTTGTCTTTAAATGAAGCCACAAGAAGCAGAGGAGGAGCAGACAGAACCCACACGCAGCAAAAATCAAGGAAACGAGAAATCATTTTGTTTTGAAGCTGCTGTGGTTTGTGAATCACAGAGCATCAGCAGAGGTTTACCAAGACGTGTTTATCACCAGCCTTTAAGCAGAGCAGCAGTGAGTCAGACGAAGAGCTCTCACCTTCTCTTTTTAACAATGTCATGAAAACACTGCTGCTTGTGGTATTTGGTGAACTGGGTGCAGGTCATCCTGATCTCTTCAGGTAAATCAGTCTGTGGCTGCTCTTCTTGCTTTCCATACCACAGACTGTATATTCTAAAAACAGAACAAAATGAAATCAGTGGACACACTAATATAATGCATGCACAGTGTATGGTACATACAGTATATTCAATATACACTCACTGGCCAATTTGTTAGGTACACCTGTTTAAATGCTGTTAACACAAACGTCTAATCAGCCAATCACATGGCAGTAACCCAAAGCATTTAGACATGTAGACACAGTCAAGACAAAGTTGAAAACGGGCATTAGAATGGGGAAGACAGGTGGCTTTGAATGTTGCATTGTTGTTGGTGTCAGATGGACTGGTCTGAGAATTTCAGAAACTGCTGATCTACTGGGATTTTCCCACACAAACATCTCTAGGGTTTACAGAGAATGGCTGAAAAAAGAGAAAATATCCAGTGAGCAGCAGCTCTCTTTGTCAAAATGTCTTGATAATGCCAGAAGTCAGAGGAGAATTGGACAGACTGCTTTGAGGTGATAGGAAGACAAAAGTAACTCAAATAATCACATGTAACAACCAAGGTGTGCAGAGCAGCATCTCTGTATAAAAACGCTTGAATGTACCGGGGCAGTTTTATTTAATTGCTGTTTACCTCTTCTTAAATGGCAGCAAAATCAAATGTTTGTCCAGCCCAAAAAGAGCAAAGGAGAGAAGCCCCTGTCAACAGGAAAAGATAACCATAATGACTGGGGTGCTGTGTGAGAGTATACAGTCATGAATTAGGTAACAGGATATTTCTAACACATACCTGACCATAGTTGACCACAGCACAAAAGAACAGCAGCTCCAAGTAGAGTCTACCAGGGTCGTGGTTAAAGAGCAGCCACAGGCAGCTGGACAAATTCTGTCAAAACAGGATGTAAGAAGAACTTTGAACTAGACATGTCACCCAGCTCTGCTGACTGAACAAGCTTGAAGAACAAGCTGAGTGGGCATTCATTGAAAGGAAAAGTGTCCCTCCCTTTTATGCCTGCATTGAATGATTAGGATAAAATATTTTGTACTTTCATCTGGGGGGAATATCCAACATCTTTTTCTTGTTAATGCATTTTTTAAATCTACAATGACACCAAAATGCTATTTTAAAATTGTATTATTCACATTCACAGAAATACATGAATTGCATGCAACAGTAAATACAGATCCAGACTTTTCTAACGGGGGTCTCTGAATGCTTTCCTTAAAGTCTTCCAGTGACTGGAGTTGGAAATTACACAGCTCAGCCATTTGTTTCTGATTTGGTTTGAGATGCGCTAAATATAATAATGCAGGCGGATGAAGGCTGACTTCATGTCACTGTAGAACTGAAAGGTGGTTGTTTACTCACAGCAAGCAGGCTGACAGTCAGAAGCAGACACATGAGCACATGGCGGACCACTTGTCTGTCTGCAACCTGTTGAAGCTCCTCCACTTGGGCAAGGAGGCAGTCTGTGGACTCACACCTATTCTCACACTGACCTGAGGGGGGAAGCAGCCCAACACACATAAAAATGAACTAAACCTTAAAAAAATAACAAAAGCATTCAGTTTGATGCCCATGCACTCTGAAAGGCAACGGGATTGAACGCATTACCTGCATATGTGGTTGGTGTGTTGCTCCTATCTGCACTGATGATCATGTCAGGCAGCAGCTGGGGTGGTGCACAATCACATATGAGGCATGCTGATAAATAAGAAAAACGGGAGGTCGATTCTCATATTAGTACAATTTATCCAGGTTTACACAAGAGATGCACTAAAGCAAACACTCAATAAAATATACAAGTACCAGGAAAAGTAATTTAAGTACTTTCATTGATTGAATATGAAAATACAAACAAACCAACAAACAAAAACAAAACAACTGGAGACAGTTTTTCCAAAAAAGTGAATTCTGTTATTGAAAGACAAGTATTTACAACACAAACTAACAGACTTCTTTATTCACTCTTTCAAACACCTCTCTTCATTACTTGCAGAAGTGGTTTGCATCTATTAATGTTTGTTGCTTACACTGGAACTATGACCATGACTCAGTTGTTTGCGTACTTTGTCTTTTGGTAATTGAAAAAGGCTTTTTCTACTTGATCAACTGAAACCTTATCTGAGGGGAAGGGGAAGAATGCCACAGAAGTCGCACTGTGTGGCAGTTTATGGTAGAAAACTTGTAGATAAGGGTTAGTTTGGACTTTAGATTTCCAGTCCAGCTTGGCTGTAAACTCTACATGCATGCTCAAATTTTGATTAGGGGTTTTAAATTGTACAAAATCTGGAGTACCTGAAAAGCTGGCATTTATTTAGAGCCTCAGATATGTGGAAGCATCCTAATGTTCACTCTATCAGACTAATGAAGCCAGCAGTCTACATTAAAGGCTCTCCATGACAGGAAGTACCTTGGTCTCTTGGCGGGGTGACTCTCTCAAACATGGTCTGGTTTTCAGGTTCATCATCAGTCAAAGGATCCTCTGGAGTGTCAAATGAGTTTGCCTCTTGGGTTTGGACATTTTGGGCCCAGCTTCCTCTACTGAGACACACAAGAGAGCCTCCGCTCAGGAGTATGCTGAAGGCAACTAGAACTGTGGTGCAGATTATCTGAAAGACAGGATTCACACAGTATACAGGTTCCATTTATTTCTCTGTAATTTAATGGCAGGACACAGGAAAATAATTTCTTCTAGTACTGTTACCTGTCCTCTGCCATAAAAGAAATCTGCATCAATAACACCAAACGTTTTTTGCCCAGAGATGAGCAAAACGCCAGTTACTAAAGCTGGAATCCTGCAACAAAATATACACCAAATTCAAAACAACAAAATAACTAGTTCAACAGCATTGCGCTGGCATTGCAGACAGAAATGTTTCTTCAACCATTTCGTTTCGCTTTACATCGCTGATAACATCTTGCATGTCAGTCTAAACCAGTGACTTTTTTTCCTTGTCTGTGCTCATTCCTCTTACCCCCAGCCTGCAATGACCAACACGCCTGGTGAAACTTTCAAATCCTCAGACTTTTTCAAGAGCACAAGCGAGAGTGCTATTAAACCTAAAAACAAAAACATCCATTTCAAAATCAGCAGTCACGCCACAGACACAGCTCAGATCAGCAGGAATTAAGATGAATGAGTTCAATATAAATTTACTGTGAGTAGATGGTAGTATGCATACCTGGCCAAATAAAAGTACTGTAGAGTGAGGTATATAATAATGTGAAAGTCAGGACCTGACCAATGAAGTTGTTTTCTTTCACTACAAAGTTCCACAAGATCATCCCGACGCATGTCAGAACCTAAAGAGCACAACACCACAGATAAAAGCATTTAGTCAATTTTGACTGCCATCAAGTAGGTTTCCTTTGGTATATTTACTGAATGGGTGATATTAGTTTGGAGTGAATGTGGTACCATGCTTACCTGTGCCAAGAAAAGGTTAACTGTAAACAAGTGAGGCAGCTGTTTGAATTTCTTACTTAAAAACATGACAGCAATAGTCCACACCTGTCAAAGAAAACACTGATTGTAAGCTATGCATCACTGAAACCACAAAGACTTTAGCACAGACGGTACACAACAGCGTGTAAGCAACAATGCTGGCTGGTTGTTCATGTCCTGACTAAAGTAAATGGGAAATGAATGAGAACAATGAAGAAAAAAAAAAGTAAACACTGAAGACGAATAGTTAAAGCATACAATACTGGAGAAAAGAAACATAAATGATGTTTAACCTTTGCAAATATCTCATTTTAGCAAGAAGTTTCAAGTTCCTTATAAGTTACAAGTTAATAGTCAAAGAATGAGGAAGTGAGACTACAAGCCACTGAAACATCTGTCTACTTGCATATCCTTTTTGTGGCATAGCCTGTTAAGGCTATTTTGCCAGTGTGGTTCAAACATCCACAAATATTGTCACAAAATTATCTCTTTACTTGTTCCGAATGATAGAACATCAGATCAGATAAGCAGGAGATGAGTATTAATGCCACTGAGCAGCACCTTGATATGAGAAATAAAGTCAGTGACAGCACTGTCAGTTATTAAATGGAAGTAATTTTGAGTTCACTATGACCTTAGTTCCCATCTACAGAAACAGAACAATCAGCTGATAAAATATAAATGATTACCCAACAACAAGCTGTGACTCACCAGTGCAACTAAGCTCACGATGCTTATGTTAAAACTGACATTCTGCAGTGAATTCATTAAGTGCTGAGGATCCGTCCAAGGGATTGTGAGTAACCAGGCAGAAATATACATTATTGGAGCTGAGAGAAAAGTGCTGATCACCATCCCAGCGGTTACCTGTTAGGAATCAGAATAAGGAAAACACGTACTGTGGGTTACAGAGCGAAAATGTAAAACAGATGATTTGTTGGCAAGTAGCTGTAAAAAACTCACAACTTCTAGCTCTGAATTATAATAAATAGCATAGATGGCCACGCTCGGTGCAGTGGGAAACACTCCGTACAAAAAGGCGTAATTGGAGAGGCTTGAGCGGTTCAAATCACTGGTGTTGCGTGTGTCCAACAGATCCACCATGTCCTTACAAATCAGCGGCATCAGCAACCTGGAAGTCAAATCAGGACTAGTGTCATGTACCATTACCTGAGGGTTTATTTAACACTGATGTGAAATGCAGTGCAACTATATAAACTTTACATACACTAGCTATTATGCTATGCACTCCTGTGTCTATGTCATCCATTTGATAACAGCTTTTGGTCAGACAAAGGTCTGACTCATCTAAACCAGCAAAAAACATGCTTAGACCACTAACCTGCTAACACATGCCTCATAAAAATAATTAAAGGTTATCTGACAACATAAAAACCTCTCTTCTACAAAATCAAGTGCAATAAAAATCTAAATGACTTCCACTCACAGTTTTGCCGTAATAAGTAATATCAGTGTCACAACTGTGGATCTGGTTAATTTCCCCAAATGGCCCACCATGGACAGGCCCAGGTAGAACAGAGCAGCTCCCCCGAAAGCGTTGGCCAAGCCATCCACAAACTCAGCCATGAAGACAGGAACTGTTTGGTGCAGCACAAAGTGGGCAATGATGCCGATTACAACCATAAATACTATGGGGTTCTTTAGGACCTGTAAAACTACAACCCCCACAATCACTGCTTTGCTCTGTTGATGGTTCCCCTGATCCTTCCATTTCTGGATCTCACAAAGGGCGAAACCGATGGGGTTTAGAAACATCAGGGAGACAGGGGCCACCAGGTAGATATACTGGAGGTACTCTGGATATGTACTCTGGTACAGGGCTTCAACTGTGGATGAAGATAAAGAAGAAAGAAAAAAACACTCAAGGAATGAATAATTGTTCATCACTGCTTTTGCATGTTACAAGTCTCTTTCAAACTTGTAACAACACATTTAATATGAAGCATCCTAGAAGGAAAAGAGTGGATGGAACTGAAGCATTAGCTGCTGGAGTGAGAGCAAAACAAAAGGCACTTACGTAGCACTTTAAAAACAGCGAGTACTGACCAAAGTGCTTAAAATTAAAACACAATAAAATACAAAAGCATTAAAAAAAAAATTAAGGATAATTAAAATTAATAAGTAAAACAAATGAGTAAAAGTCAATAAAAGTCAACTCTCAGACAGTTGCCAATGAAAAAAGTGGGTTTTAAGAAGTAACTTAAAAAGGGACAGTGTAAAAGCCTGTCTAATATGCAGTGGCAGCGAATTCCACAGCCTAGGTGCTGCCACAGCAAAAGCTCTGTCCCCTCTGAGCTTTCGTTGTGTCCTCAGCACATCCAGGAGCAACTGATCAGCCGACCTGGGCGACCGGGAGGGCGAGTGCACATGTAGGAGCTCAGAGAGGTAAGGGGAGGCAAGACCATTTTATGACTTAAAAGCAAATAAAAGAATTTTAAAATGCACTTTAAAATGAACAGGGAGCTAGTGCAGTGAGGCCAAAACAGGAGAAATATGATCTCTCTTCTGTGTACCAGTTAAAAGATGAGCAGCTGCGGGACAGGGATAACTGGGAAACCCCATAATAAAGATAATTTCAGTAATCCAGTTGTAATGTAATTAGTGCATGGATTACAATTTCAAAGTCCTGTTTTGAAAGGATCTGTTTGACATTAGCTAACTGTCTGAGTTTAAAAAAGCTGGACTTCACCACTGCACTGTTCTCCTTATCTAGGTTAAATACACTGTCCATTCTGACACCCAGGTTAGAAACAGTAGGTTTTGTGTATTGTGTTAGAGAGAGATAAAAGGTTCAACACAAACCAAGCTGGATACCTAAAAGCTGTTATACAATAGTTCATATTAAATTAAAGAAATCTGAGTGTGCCTGCACCACGAACAATTGATCATAACTGCTATATGTTATCACAATAACAGCTCGAGTGTTGTTCAGACTTGTAACAAGAGCAGACCAACAGGTTTAATATGAAACATCCTAGAAGAAAAACAGTGTATGAAAGTGAATCATGCTGCTGACAGTTCCGAGTTACTGGAATACCAAACAACTGCTGAAATGCTATTTGAAGCTTTTACATATTTGTTAGGTACTTTAACTTACTTTTTAAACTGGGCATACTTTTGGTTGAAATTATATCTAGGCCTTTATGCTCAGTGTCAAAGTAGGACCTCAAAAGCAGTAATATTAAATTTTGTTTGCTAGAAAATTTTAACATCATGGGTAATTCTACTCTGGGTTTGATAAATGGGCAAACATTAGGACAGCATGTTTACCATGTTTACATTCACAGCTGTGAGTGACAAGCTGCGTGTTTGGCAGGATAAGAAGCCACTTACCTATAGGATATCCCAAAGCAAAGTCATTGCTCTGAGTGGCAAAAATTGAGTAGAGCCCAGCCTTACTGTAGCGACCGTCAGGACTGGCTACTATCAGTGTGAGGACGCAAACGAGGAAGAACACACACACTTTGGCGATGAGGACGCTCCAGAGAAACGGCCAGATGACATTACCAAAGTCCAGCAGCACCATGTTCTTGAACAGCAGTGCTGGGAGAGCAAACTTGGAAACAAAACTCCCCAATCCTTTAGCCTGGGTGGACGTGATAATGTTTGTCCTCCCTGCGATGTACCCGCACAAAATTATCCCAAAGCACTCCAGGAGAGCCGGGAAGAGCCTGTCTAAGGACATGGTGGAGGAGAAAGCAGAGAAGTCCAGCTCCTCAGACGAAAAGTTGAAGCTGCTGCTTCTTTCCGGTACCTCAATCATCACGTTGACCCTCCCTCTGCTGTCAGCTGCCATGTCTGGTTTGTGGTGATATTAATGCCGTCTTTCTCACAGGTCGACACTGTCAGACACTAAAAAGACGGTGGAAAACTTTTACTTACAGCCTTTAAAATGGCCGGTAATCTGATTATGCACTTAGCACTATGTTAGAAACTTGTAATTAAATTAAAAGACTCCTTTCAGAGACGTTGTAAAGTTGATACCATATAATTAACAAGCATGCAACCCATATAATTTACATAGGTTATTAATGTAGCCTCACCTGTCTGACAGCGGCTGAGCCCTCTTCGTGTGTTTCTCATTTCAGTAGCCGTAACAGTTAGCCAGCGAGCTAACGTGAAGCTGGGGACAGAGATACTATTAATAGCCACTTACAGAACTAAACCTTATCGTCCACCTTTGTAAACTTATTAAAACAACTTAGAAGTGGCTTTCGTTGTACTGTTACACGACCGCATTGCTAATATCCAACCTACCGACTTTGATAATCCACGATTTGTCAACACGTGTTCAACCAATCACGTTTCAAGATGGTGACAGGAGGCGTGGCTTAGCGGGATCTTCCTACCCTGTTCGACAACTATGCAAGTACGTTTCAGAGACTGTATAGAGATACCTGGCATGTCCACGCTCCCGAATAGCCACCTTTCTGCAGGGCTGACAGACAAGCTTTGAGAAAAGTTGAAAAGGGTCCATTTTAACGAAGACCTAAGCTTAACAGAAGTTTAGTTACCAGAACCTACCCAGATTTAAACTACAAAATTAATTTTGGAAACCCCCCGAAGGGAAATTCACCCACTAACTCACAACAGCCACCAACCACTGCTAGGTCAAAGGCGAACTGACAGTCTGCAGTGTGCTACTTTGAAAGATGCAGAGTGCCTCAAGTAATCCAAAAAACATTTAGTTAAGCAAAAAAAACCTGATTTCTGTAAAAACTGTATCTGCATATTTTATCACCAGTACCCGAAAATGGAAACTGTCATCGAAAAGATGTAAAAGCTACAGACAGGTGACAGACAAAGGACAAAAGTCAATTTGTGGACTGTATGCTGTGGGGAACATGGTTTGACATGGAAGGGTCGCTGCAAATCAATCCAAAGCTGTTCAAAGTGATGTCTGTTTTGGGATGAAATGATGGAAGTGGTCTTGGTAAGAACAACAATCCAAAGGGCATCCACAGGCCGCTGAATGGGTCACTGAATGGTTTAATCTAAAAATGATGAGAATCATGTGCTGAGGACTTCACAGTGACCCTGTTGTATTAGTTTTACCTTTAATTTTTCACTTATATGAATGGTGAAAGTGGTCAGAGGTCCAGTTAAAATAACTTTTATTCTATAGTTTCAAATAACTTGTAAGCTTTTTTGGATAATTAGATAAATGGATTGTTGAACTGGTGGGAAAAAATAGTAAGCTACAGCAGCTGTGGCTCAGGAGATAGAGCAGAATACCTGTAGTTCTAGATAACAATAAAGGGAGAAAAAAAGGATGACTATTGCTAAAGCTACAAGTAAATGGCTGGATGTGATAGCTAGAAGTAGATGAGGCAAGAAAGAGTTGAAATAGTTATATATACTCAACAGCCATTTTATTAGGTACTCCTGTTCAACTGCCTATTAACACAAATATAAGCCAGTCACATGGCAGCAACTCAATGGATTTAGGCATGTAGACTTGGTCAAGACAGCCTTCTGAGACTCAAACTGAGCATCAGAGTGAGGGAAAAAAGTAATTTAAGTGACTTTAGGCATAAATTTAAGTTACTTTAGGCATGGGTCTTGGTGGGGTTTACAGGGAATGGTGTGAAAAGAGAAAATATCCAGTGAGTGGCAGTTGTCTCTGAGAAAGCAGAAGACCTGACACCCTGGTGTAAGGATCACAGCCTCATCTTCAACATCTGGAAGACCAAGGAGATGGTGGGGGATTTTTGCAGGACTGGTGAGGTACCCCCTCCTCTCTGCATCGAGGGAACAGTAGTGGAAATGGTCCCTTCCATCAAGCACTTCAGTATACACCTCACCAACACACTCAGCTTCTACTCACCAAAATTGGACAACAGAAGATTGGAAAACATTGTCTGGTCAGATGAGTCTCGATCCTGGGTCAGAGTTTGGTGTAAACAAAGCAAGGATCCATCCTCTGTATGAACAGTGTTAGTGGTGTAATGTTGTGGGGGTTATTTTCTTGGCACACTTTGGACCCCTTAGTACCAACTGAGGATTGTTTAAATGCTACATCCTATCTGAATATTGTCCATGTCCATCACTTTATGACTACACTGTTCCCACCTGATGGCTGCATTCAGCAGGATAATGTTACAAAGCTCAAATAATCTCAAACTGGTTTCTTGAACATGACAATGAGTTTGCTGTATTCAAATGCAGACAAATCTGAAGCTTTCATGTCAGTATGGATGAAAATCTCAGATGAATGCTTCCAGCACCTTGTTGAATCTGTGCCATGAAGAATAAAAGCAGGTCTGAAGACAAAAGGCCGTTGAACCCGGCACTAGCAAGCTGTACCTGCTAAAGTGGCTGGTAAGTCTATAGGTAATAGATAAACTGTGAAACTACTGTCGGAGTGTATCAGGAAAATTCCTGTAATGTTGATATACTGTGCCAACCATTTTAATAGCAGAATACACATTTTATACAATCTATAAAACCTACATATTCCAAGAATTCAGTCTCCTGTGTGCCTCCTGTAGAGTTTATAAAAGATTAACTGATGCCTGTATCACACGCAGCTGTCAAATAACTGCAGTGAGCTGAGGAGCAAACAGGTAAGTAACCATATAAAAACACATTACAAGTAAAAGTGAGCAGGTACAGAATCTGCATAAATATTTGAATTTCAAATAGAGAGCCGACAGAATGTGCACAATGTAAATACAGTAGTGCTGCAGGAAACAGTAGAATACACAAGGTGTGCATGCTTCACAAAAATGCTGTTGCTACTATCAATCAGACCCATTTGCTTTAAAATTTTGGGGGCAATTGACACAATTCCCAGTTTGATATTCAAGATATTAAAATGTGATATCAAAATTGTCAGTTTACACATGCTGTGTGTGGCCACATAAATGACAGAACTGAGGTAGGCAACATTTTTGTTTGTAATGCCCTTTTAGCACATTTTAATTCAAATAATCTGAGAGTTAACTCCTCCACCGCCTCTGGACTCTGTTTTTACCTGGGAAGCCACAAGTCAGAATTTCCATATTTTTGGTGGTATGAAGTACACGCCAGTGCTCTTGTATTGGGAGAATAGAATCGAATCAAGTGAGGAGCTGCAGGAAGAAGGCTATCAATTTCCCTCTGTTTTTCTGCTTATTGCACTATAAAGCCTACCCTTCAATCATATCTCACCTTGTAACAGGACAAACCAATTTTATTCAGCTGTACAGTATAAACATGTCAAGCAAAGCTGCACAATAATTCCAAAACATTAGATTTATGTTCAAATACACACGTACCTGTCCATGCACACAAGGAAAAAAAGAAGTCTGTCAAAATATGCTGAAAATGCTCCAAATGACATGTTCTTACAGAATACAATTGTTCACACTCTAAAAACAAACAACCACAGACAGGCAGAATAAGCTGTAGAGTAGCTTCAAAAAACTAAGGCGAAACTGATCACCTGAGAAGTCAAACTGGTAGAACACAAAGCGTGAGTCTTTAAAGCATACTCAGCTCAATGAGGCGGCCTGCGAACACCCCCAATGTGCCAATTAGACACACAGCCATAAAGACACAAAGCAGAATGTGATCCAACACCATGGCCACAAACTTCCACTCCTCAGCAGCCTGAAAACAAACAAACAAACAAACAAAAAGCAAAAAAAAGGGGGAAAATGTGTCAATTACAGGACTCTATATTGGCTTTTAGAACCATATTAGCAACACTTTTAATTATAAGGAAAGTTACACTGTTGGATTCCTCTTCTGATTTCATGGTTTCTGCGATGTATTTGACCCCTTCAATGGCACTGAGCACATCAGGATTCTTAGTGATGGGTGAGTAGTAGGGAACAGAAGAGACCTGGTTTCCAGAGATATCTGAGATATCAAAATCAGCACCATAGCTGTTTTTAAACTTCTTTTCCTTCCCCGGGCATTTCATTGTTGAGAAGAACATGATGTTGGGAATGGTTTCAATAAAAACCTACCATAAAGAAGAAAAACAAAGGTGTCAGCAAGTATACAAAATCAGAGAAGATGGACAAAGGATTAAAAAAAATCAAACACACGTTTTAAATCTATTTACCACTAGATGGCAATATAATGCAGGGGGAAAAACTCAAGGATGTCCCTCCAAAGCTTGTTAAGCTTGAGGAGATCTCCTTATGTTCTTCAGCTCCACTGTCAAAAGGCAGTCTTTTGTTTCCTTGTGCTCACCTTGCGGACCCACTCTGGCATTGTATGCATGCTCGGGGAGCGGTGGTGGGTGTTGATAACAATGACGGTGATGATGATGGATGCAATGACAAACACCATGGTGAAGAGCATGTACTTCCCAATGAGTGGTACAGCGCTGGAGGTAGACGGGATCAGCTCGACAATCACCAGCAGGAACACAGTCAGAGACAGCAGGACAGAGATGCTGAGAGTCATCTTCTCACCTGGAACACACCATTATAACTGCTCCTGCTTTCTTAGTTTGAATAAAAATCACCATGAGGTACAGAAAATAAAACACAGGCAGCTTTTGTGTAAATATTTCTGAACACATGGCATTAGATGGTGGATCCCAGTGGACAAGTTAGGGACCAATTAAAAGTGTAAGATAAACTTGAAAGACTGGGAGATGGTGATCAAAACACACACACACAAAAATGATCTATTAAACTATTTCAATTCAAAGTCCATTTAGGAGCACCCAGTTTTCATCAGCAGATGATGCTTGGATCAGAACTTTCATTTTCCTTGTTTACTATTCATAACTTCTTGAGTTACGTCCTATACACTGAAGGGTTGATAAAATGTTTAGAACAGAAACTAGCTTAGAAGGACAACCTGTATTTTTAATAATACAACAAAAACTGATTCTGACTTCCATAAAAAAAAACACGTTCTGTCTCATTTGAGAACATTTCATTTTAAAAGAGCAACGTGACGAACCTGAAGGCAGCGGCGCAAATGTGGACTAGATCAAACCTCATGAACACGCAATCTTGTTAAACTGCCACAAGGGAGGGCTCTTTCTATAGGCCTGGTTTCTGAATCCCATCGATTAACCAGGAACTGAGTTTATACAGCAGCACATTTGCATTGTTCAACCGAATAAGCGAATCACATCCAAACAGTGATGGGCAACTTTTTTCTTCTTTCATAAAGCCAGCAATAGAAAGCGATCCTCACACCATTTCACATGAGTAAAATGCAAGACATGTTTGTTTTTTGTTTGTTTGTTTTTGTTGTTGCTCAGTAAGAGCAGTTATCCCAGAGAGGGCATCTTTTCTGGCACTAGCATCTCCTCCACACTCTGCTGTCAGCAGCCATATCAGAAACAGGGATCAAGTGATGTATTATACATTAAAGCAAAGGCCTGCTTTCAGACATGACAGCACAGAGGGACTCTGGGTAATGAAGCAGACCGACACACTGGGAGCATGGCCAGATGTGCACATAAGCTGTGCAGTTCCTGAAACAGCCAGTGTAGAGACACTTTGGACTGACAGGCAGCATTTAAGGATTTTTCCAACGTGGTGTCAGTTGATATCATAATAGAAAAACTGAATAGTAGATATGGCCTAATTTTGACAATTTGCAGGTTCCTTCTACTTTGGATATATGTATACAATGACAGCTGGCTTTTGTGTTTACAGTCAGAATGACATGGACACACGTATGCAAACGCTACCAAAAAAATAACCTCCTTGGCAGACATAATAATATGCAATATGCTTCTTTTTTTAAACTGGATTTTAAAAAAGGTGATGGTGTATGCTGATTTGGTGCGTATGCTGTTAATGTGAGGGGCTGTTTTAAATTGTCTGTACATTATGATACATTTGCTTGGTTTTTCAGTGTAAACGTACCAGAGTCCGTGGGAAGATAGAAGACAAGGCCAGTCAGAAAGGAAAAGAGCATGCATGGGATGATAACGTTAACGATGAAGTACAGGGGAAGCCGCAACATGAGGAAATGGTAGGTGATGTCTAGGTAGGGGGTGTCTGGGCAGCAGGTGTAGGGTACCGAGTGCTTCCAGCCACGGAAATCCTTCATCACCCATTCTCCACTTTCCATAAAGTTACTCAGATCTGGGCGATCACCTTCCTGTCAGGAGAAATGAACATGATGATTAATTCCTATACATTCCTGTTATTTTCATTTTCTGAAGGAAAATAAAGACAAGATGGACATAGTGTTTGTCTTTGAAAGTAATGCCAGCGTGCTTTAAACCACCATTCATCCTTTTCCTCTGGGTGCAAAAAAAGTCAGCTTGTTTAGAATTTTTTAAGAAAAGACCCTGCATCTGACTTGACCTATAACCTCTATAAATAATTTCCTTCTTAATTCACAGTCCTATTCTCTGTTTTAAAGTCTTCTTAAATGGGGGTGAAGTGGTTAGCACTGCCACCTCACAGCAAGAACATCCCTGGTTCAGACCCTGCCCTTTCTCTGTGATTTTGAATGCTCTCCTTGTATCTGTGTAGGTTCTTTCCAGGTATGCCATCCAATGACATGCTTGGTTAATTAGAGATTCAAAATTAGCCAGGGGTGAGAGGTTCTTTAAAGGTAGTGTGTATAGAATAAAAAGACGATAAAGACTAGAAAAGCACAATATATAAATGCCAGCTCATTTCCTTTGAATTAAACTATGGACACAAAAATAAATACAGATATAGATAGCAGGGTGTGTTTTAAGGCATGGTTGTGATTGACAAGTCACTTTAATTTGGGCATACAGAATAAGTGGCTTCTGAGTCCAATCCATCCTGTTATTCAGCCTTTTGTTGTACTAAAAGACTAAGAGATTTAATATTTCAGTTTTTCTAGTGAGTATTGTTCTAGGCCTGTATTCAGCTGCACCTTGCTAACCAAGCCAGATAGCTACGCTAATCTGATCAACTCTGCCCTCATGTCCAAGTATGGATACATCTGGCTTCACAGATCCAACAGGGCTAAAATCAGAAAGTGAGGATTTAAAGCAGTAATTGACAAATGAATAGGTGATGTCCCAGTGGCGCCATTTTTTTCTTCAATTTACACAAAACACTTGTCTCTAAAGACACCCTCATTTGTTTCCTTTGGACTGATACAGGCTAGTTGTCCTTTCCTGTTAAAGTGTTTTGATGCAACATTAAGTTAACAGGATGCTAGGAGTAGCTTAATATTTATGTAAAGACACAAGAGTGGCATCAATCTTCTCATTTAACTCGGAGGAAGAAAGAGAATATGAATGGGTTAATATGCATTACGGGATCGATGACAACCAAGTTTCCATCATAGGTCCAGGTACCCAGCTTCATGCTGCAGTTCTGGAGGTCAAAGGGGAAATGCAGCACAATAATTTCACAGTAGCTCTTGAAGATGGCGGGTGGGTTCCATGTGATCATTCCAGTGTGCTCCAGCAACACTTTGGTCTCATGAACAATGGCAAAGTCACCGTCAGCACTGGGGGCACAGACAAGCACAGGCATCATCGACACGGGAGCTAATAAGTTAAATGTTAACACAGGGGGACATCAGTGCCCGAGGACAGGGTGGGGTTGACACAAATTGTTGTGGCAACAGCGCTGGTAACACAGCAGTGTGTCAGTGCAGCATATGTTGCAAGGAGGGGAGATCTGCTATACAGGGGCCAAATTTAGCACAATGAAATCTGAGTTATCACATACTACATACTACGTACTACGATATAGAAAAGTGTGACTCAAAATATCACTGACAAGTGCACTGATTGTTTTCTTGCAGTCAGGATGTTCAAGTAAAGCTTAATGTAATGAGGAAAATTGTTCTAGAAAAAGAAAACAGATACGACATGGCTCAGTTATAGCTTGAATACATACTTGTTGTAAAGAACCAGATCAGGACGCCAAATGTCTCTGGAAGGAACTCTGATCTTTTTGATTCCACCGTAATCCTCTGGGTTCCACTGCAAGTTCACATCTTTCCATTTCTGAAAAAAATAGAGAGGGACAGCCAGAACAATAGAAAGTACTTCTATAAATAGCAACTATCATTAATGGTTTGTTTAGTGAGAAAGCAAAAATAAGCAGAAAATGACACAAAGGCTGTAAAGAGCTACTGAGTAAAAACTTCAATCACCAAACTGAAAGAGGACACAATGATGGTGAAGCAAGCCTGAAGAAATGAAAGTATTTAGAACGATGGTTGGGGCACCACAAAATCTGAAGCAATCAGTAATGAATGAATAGTTACTGTTTTTTGCTCTTTGGTGTTTGGATTATTGTTCGTAAGAAACTACTTGTTAAAAAAAATAGAGAGTGAATTATTAACCAAATATAATGATGATTTGTTATCTCCCAGCTGGTTTTAGTGTGAATAGTTATTATCTACTTTTGAGGTTTTGCAGACATGTGACCTTAACCATGTGACGTTAACTTGCCTGCCATTTTGGGTGTGTGACAGTCATGGTGACATTGCAGGATCTGGTGAATAAGGTCCCAGCCACACAGGCCTAGAGTCCAGTCAGCGACTGAGACCACCAGTCACGAGGGAAAATTGAGCATTCCCCAACTGGATGTGAGTGATTCCTTGAGGTTGATGGCAGTTGCTGGGAAAATGATTTCTAAAGTCCCAGTCACGCAGGTCTACAGACCAGTCAGTGGCCCCCGCGGCAACCACCGGTCACTAGGGAAAAATGTGTATTCCCCATCCGTTTGGCAAAGTGGAAGTGACACCTTGTTTATAAACACCATCCAGCTACTCTCCTACTTATAGTCAGACTGAAAAGTGCAACACAAATCAAAAATGGAGAAAGTTCACCTGAAAAGTAAACTTTTTCCATTTTTGGAGAAAGTTTACTTCTCCAAAAATGGATGTTTCAAATGGGCAACTTTCACTTTGAAGGCACAATTTTTTCAAGTTTTACTACTGCTGGGCTAATATTTTGTATTTACAGACAAACATGAAAAACGATGGCAATCTACTAGCAAATAAAGCAGTCACTAGGAGGTTTGTGCAATGGATTTCACCCAGTGATAGCCAGCAACAGCCAACAGCCTCCAGTAACCACTGCCAACCAGTCAGGGACCAGTGGTTGTATCATGTCCAATGTGGCAGACAACTCTTGTGTCATGTGTGTGTGAGACGTTACACAAGAAACCACAATAAAGTGCTGGATATATATATATATATATATATATATATATATATATATATATATATTACTGTTAAGAGAATGCATTTTTTTTGTGCTGCAGCATGGTGTTTATTCCAGTTGATGGCATGGGGATGCTTGCTCAGTAATAAGAAAATAATGCCATCACAGAGGCTGCTTACACCCTCAATACATACTTTTCATCACTGTGATGTGTTCATGTTGCAGATGTCAATACAGTTGTTGCTGCAGAACTTCAGCATCTATCTCAGGGCTACACATGAACAGAATAATGTTTAAAACAGCTCAACAAATACCACCAAACACAAGTGTGTGTAGTTTGGACCACAGTGTGTCTGTGAGCTAAAGGACACGAGATTATATTTTATCATTTTGAGAAAGACTTGAAAAACAAATTCAAGTATAATAATTCTACATCAGTCAAAGGTTGCATACTAGGTCATTTAGTACAATTTAGTGCAGGTTAAAGGGGTCAGTTTGCAGTATTGTGGTGAAGTTTACAGTCAAGCACTATGCTGGACTGGTACAGAGCAGACTGTGGTGTTCATGGTTAATGTAAGGTTACATCAAGGCTAGCAGACGTTCATTGACGCTGATCTGTCTGCTGACATCTTGTTGAATTCACTTTCATCAAGAAAAAGCAATAAGCTTCAAAAAGCAGCAGCACAAGTCAGCTGATCACAGTCTGTATGCAAAGAACACAAACCTACTGGAGTTCAAAATGCAAATTTTTAGGTTTCTAATTTTTATTTGTAGGTGGGGGAATCCTAACAACCACTACACTGGCTGTTAGGATTCCCCCACTTGCCAAATCCCACTTTAACCCCTGGCTATGGGAGAGGTATTGATGAATTACTCATTAACTATCTGGCTGTTTCTGATTCTTTCTTCCATTGGCCATTAATAACTAAGCAGTAACCCATATTGTAAAGTGTCTATATGAAGGTTTTCAATCCTTAAATGTAGCATAACTTACCTTTTTTTAATTTCAGCCACAAATTTTACAAGCTCAAGAAATTATATACCTCATAGTTTCCACTTTATTTATTTCTATATTTATTTTTGGTAATCTGTGCTTTTTGAGCCAAACCAGTGGAAGTAATACCATAAAAATAAAATACCTTCCAATTTATTTTAAGTGGTGCATTTTTAGTCTTTCTCCTTTCATAATAACACATCAAAAAACGAACAAACCTGTTTCAGTCGCACATTGCTGGTGACAATCTGGTTGACCTCATCCTGCAGATTCAAAAATAGATAACAGATAACTGTGTTGTGTGGTGACAGTGAATCTTATTACAGATGGAGGTGGTATACAGTGATGTAAGATCTCACCACACTGATTAGCTGGATGAGCTGAAGACCCACAGTGACATTCACTTTGTCCTTGAAATGACTGACAGGTCGGACAACCTTATTGTAACCAGTGAAAAGAGTTTTAAACAGGCGTGTTTCTTCCAAGGAGCCCCAGGCAGTGCCTGAAACAGACAGCAGACTGTGCAGCATACAGGCTGAGAGTTGTTCAGTGATGAGTTACTTTTGGAGTCATTTAAACAGTGACATCAGTTTTAATAGTACTCTTTGAGTGCTGGAAAATCAGATGCTTTAAGTGCATCTGGCACTTGAGATGAACTAAATTAGTATGACTGGAAAACAGCGACGTGTTAATATACGTGCAACATTAGCAGAGTGAAAATAAACCCTTGTTTCCATGGTGTGTGGCATCTACAGTATGCATGAGAAGATTTTACATGACATATAAATAAAACATATTCAGTCACTGTAAAAAGAAAGTGTACCTTTCAGTTCTAAGGTTTTATGTATGAGGACATAATTTAAAAAAAATCAGCTGGTCCTTAGCAGGTCTTAAAGTTATTTAAATACAACTTCAGATGAGCAACAAAGAAATGAGAAGCAATTGTTGCTGCCTTTCAATTTGGGAAGAGTTGTGAAGCCTTTTCTAAAGAGTCTGAAGTCCATCATTAGTGAGAAAGATTATTCACAAAACTCAATGTTGTAAAGAAAATTGTGCCAAAATTCTTATAAGCTATCGAATCATGGGGTGTAGTTAGATTTTCACACAGTGCTTCTGCATTTCGGCTCAGTTCTTGCTAAATAAATAATGAAATTGTATAATATGTCATGTGTTGATGTTCATCTTATAGATTGCATGTAAATAATTTTAGAACCTGGGAAGAACCAGATGTGGTGTCCTGGACACAGGAAATGCCTGTAATATAAACACACCATGCAGTGTGTTTGTGCGTGTGTGTTTAATTTTGGCAGCACTTCAGTGAAACTTGTGATGGCTCCACTGTGTGGGCTGTTAATAGAGATATTCTTTTCCCTATTTCCACGATGCATCTGTCGCAAGCCAAAGCAGGACCTCCTTTCATTTTTGTTTTTGTTTTTTGACCTTGAAATAAAGGCCATTTTACAGCAACATGTGGTTTGAATGCTCGAATGATTCTGGGGACATTCAATACAGTAAACTAAAGAATTGCCTGTCTATAATTATGCAGATGACTTCATGTGGTGACAGGCAGATGAAGGGTTGAAAAGCAGAATATAAAAGCTTACTGTACTTAGCCTTGCCAAAGAGCCAGTTTGTAGAAAACCTACATTTGCTCATTAGTTTTGTTCTGTGAAATGAATCAGCTTACACTGACCTCAGAGACGTTTCAGTAAATATAATGAATGAAGTGTGTATTTTTATTTATGTATAATTATAATTCATGTTTGAAACCTTTAATTAGTATAAAAGGCACATCATTATGTCAAACATTTTCCTTAGTGTAAAAGAACTTCTTACCTGCTATGATGACTAGATGAAAAATAAAAATGACAGTATTCATTCTCGCCAGTA
Organism: Archocentrus centrarchus; assembly: GCF_007364275.1. Lineage (NCBI taxonomy): Eukaryota > Metazoa > Chordata > Actinopteri > Cichliformes > Cichlidae > Archocentrus > Archocentrus centrarchus. The sequence continues at coordinate 18,367,126 of NC_044366.1, forward strand.
AAATCAGACATCCAAACTAAGATCCATCTTCAACACATTGCCTGTTGATGGCTTGAGAATTTAAAAGTGTTGACCCACCTAAAACATTCTTCCAGCAACGCGAAATGACTTACTGTACAACCTTCAAGCTCTCCAGTGGCAGCCTGGTTGCTTTTGTCTCACAGTGGATGGGAGAGACTGACTGCCAATGCTTGTCATTTGAGAGGGACACTGTCATAAGATCAACAGTGATGTCAGTAAATTACTCTAATCCAGTGGTTCTCAAATCCAGGCCTCATGGCCCGGTGTCCTGCAGGTTTTAGATGTGTCTCTGCTTCAACACACCTGAGTCAAATATAGAAGTCATTAGCAGGACTCTGGAGAACTTGACTGCATACTGAGAAGGTAATTCAGCCACTTGATTCAGGTGTGTTGGATCAGGGACACATCAAAAACCTGCAGGACACTGGGCCACGAGGCCTGGATTTGAGAACCACTGCTCTAATCTGACTCCTTTTTTTTTTTTCCCCGGAAACGAGTAATTTAACCCATTACTATTTGCAATCCAGTAATAAAGTTACTTATCGAAGTCACTGTGCGTTACTATTTTTGTCATTTTCCTTTGTAAAAAGATATATTTTTGCTTTTTCTTGCCAGTGATGTGTGGCCTATGCGACAATTAAGTCGCATAGGCCACACGAGGACAGTAACAGCACACAACGACACAAACGTGAACAACGGAGGGAGGCGAGAGATGCGCATTTTCTAGCTGGAAATACAGGCACTATTTTGAGTTTCTGTCAGCTAAAGATGACAATATCAAGGTTAGCTGTGCACTCTGTGCTGGCGACAAAGTGCTATCTAGCTTCAAAAACACTATGTCAAAGCTGAAGAAACATTTGGAGTCGCAGCACAGCACAGTCAAACTTACAGAGCAAGTCCCACCAGGTGGTGCGAAGCAGAGAGCTGCGGCTAATGCAGGAAGCCTGTTGTGCCAAAAAAATGATCGTCTGCCATAAAGTACTTCTGATGTTTCTGTGTGCTTTTATGTCTAATATCTTTGCTTATATTGGTAAATAAAGTGCAGTGATTTATGAAGGGCTTATATATAAAATGAAGAAATTACCTACTGTACCAATCCAGTGCTTTTTGGCCACTAAAAATATATTTTTATAGAACTGTGATGTTATATTTGTTGGATTTCTGCAGCCTTCTTTGCCAGATTTCGGTTTAAAAAGACATTTTTAATGTCAATGTCAAGTTTTTACCTTGATAAAAAACGACTACATAAAAGTCACTTTGCCAAAAACTGATTGCAGCTTCTACCTTGTGATAGAAATGCTGTTTCTCGCTCGAAATGACTTGATATCATTCATGAGAGATAAGTTTGACACATGTTTCACAGATTATAGGTCAACAAGTCATTTACAGCAGTTTAAATACAGGCAATCATTTTTTGGCAAATACCAAAAATCACTTTTTGGCACAACACCGGCAGCTGTTGAATATAACTAATAAAGTAACTTGTAATCTAACTTAGTTACTTCTAAAATTAAATAATCAGTAACATAACTAAGTTACTTTTTAAAGGAGTAATCAGTAATCAGATTACTTTTTCAAGGTAACTATACTGTCACTGAAGATCAACGTGCTAGAGTAATCCACCCCGAAATATCCCATCGTGAACTTGGCCACACACAACCTCTAAGTGCAAAGGCACAACATGTGTTTGTTCTCTGCTTTTCCTCTTTCTAATAATCTATGATTGAAGCCTTGAAATCTTTATCTACAGGCCTGTGAAAATCAAAATGATGTCTCCACATTGATTAATGATCTAGCTTTATGAGTTTGTTTCACAGGGGAAAAAAACTTCAAGTGTGATAGATGATCTTCTGGGTAAAGCTTTGAATCTGCAGTACTGTGCAAAAGTCTTGAGTCACCCCTCTTTTCTTTTTATTTTGCTTCTATTTTTTTTTCAGTATGACAATAATTCTAAACACACTGCAAAAGCTGTAAAACCACACCTGGATAGAAAAACACACAGTGGAGCACCATCAGTTATGGACTGGCTTCCCCAGAGCCCAGACCTCAGACCTCAACACTATTGAAACAGTGTGGGATCATTTTGGCAGAAAACAGAATAAAAGGCAGCCAATGTCCAAGGAAGAGCTTTGAATGTCCCACAGGATCACCCATGGGGGCGTATCCCATTTTGACCTCTGGACTTCCAGGTCATACTCAGCACAGATGTTACTGTATAATATTCCAGCCACTTGGTTTTGGCGTTCCATGTATCCCCTGCCTGCTAACATCTTGCATCCTGCTGTTATTTGCTGGATTGTCTCAGGGGTATCAAAGGGTACTTCATGTAGTCTTGGTAATCGGCCTCGGGGGGATCGGGGTGGAGTCCAAGTTTCCAGCTTAGCTATGATCTTATCTTTCAGGTCAGCTGCGTTGGATTTCAATGTACCAGTTGTTATTGGGGCTAGGTACCCAGTCTCGGAGTGTGGAGATGATATCTCCCCCCTGACCTGATGTCCCGGCACCCCTTGCTGTAGCATTTGTGTTGTGCCTCATCAATCCCTAGTTGAGATAGCAGTTGCTTCTTGCAGATGTTGGAGCACTGAGCTACTAGCCATTTTTTGACATGAGTCTGGATGTTGGGTGTTTATATATATATATATATATATATATATATATATATATATATATATATATATATATATATATATATATATAGATAGATATAGATATATAGATATATAGATATATATATATATATATATATATATAGGGCTGCAACAACAATAATCGACAATAAAAATGTAATTGTTGTTAATAGTCGTTTTTTATTACTGATATATTTTTTTTTAAAACGGAGTAAGACGTCTTCCTGTCCGTCTATCGCTGGCGAGCTTCACACATGCGCAATAGCATTCAGCGGCATGTTTAGTTATGGCGGCTACTAGTGAAACAACACGGCGAGCTAAACGATCCAAGTTTTGGGACAATTTCACCCTCGATAAAGGAAAAAATAAACGTATCTGCAAGATTTGCAAAGCGGACCTCACATATCACATAGCAAACCTGATGAAAATTTTTGAATGAAGTATCCATCTTCTGTGTGTTTTCTTCCACATTTTAAATAACCTTATGCTAAATGTAAAAGCTGATAGCTAAATAAGTGCCATTTCATAATTATGTGATTCATAAAACGATTAGTCGACCAATTGTTTCAATAGTCGATGACTAATCGACTATCAAAATAGTCATTAGTTGCAGCCCTTATATATATATATATATATATATATATATATATATATATATATATATATATATATATATATATATAGACACACCACTCTTTCCCCTATTTTAATATGAAATGGGCCTTAAAATAGCTGGTATTGTTGATTTGTATATATTGAGCATTCAGACTGTGTGTCCAGGTGTTACTTACACTCGTGCATTTCTTCTTTGGCGAGTGGTGGGTCAAGCAACTCAATTTCCTCGCATCCCCACTCTGCTCAATCAGCCAGCCACTCAACCACAAGCCTCATTCATCTCACTTAGGAACAAATCAGCATTTTGGCAATATCTGAATTAACAGAGATTCTGCTTAAATCACCAGCCATTTGGGTCATCTGAATAAGACAGTGTTAGCACCTCTTTGCCTTTCTCCAAGTGTGTCGTGTAAAACAGGACAAGCTTTCATTGTATCTGCTCAGTCAGCCTCGTCTTAGCGGGACACTTCTGGTGCATTGTCCAGCTTTAAAGCCACACAGTGCGAACTGCGCGCTTACATCTACTCTGTAAGGGATTAAATATACAGTGAATACAAATAAAAGCACCTATGCAATATCTGCAGGTGGTGCATGAAAAGTAGACACCATACAGAATGGACATGATTTGATGAACATTCAGAGGACTGGAGTTTATGAAGCAAAAACTATGTTTTGCTTTGAGCAATGTATTTTACAAATTGTGGCAACTTAAATGTAGAAACATTGAATCTTTTAGTTTCAGAGAAAATTCTATATATATCATTTATTTTAAAAAAGCAGAAGAGAATGGATGGATGGATGGATGGATGGATGGATGGATGGATTTGCAGTGTGTATTAAACTAAAGCACAGAAACAGTCACAATACTGTGCATGTTAAAAAACAACAACAACAAAAACAAAGCCCAATATATCAAGCATTAGCCTGTAATTAAATGGATAAGCATTACCATTTCAAATACTGCATGTATATTTCAACATTTGTACATGTATTCAGGTCAGCATTCAGCAGGGAAGAAAGCATTACCATCCAGTTAAGAGGGAAAGGTCAGTTATCTCATGAATCACAGCCTTTTAAATTTCTCATGCTGTGAATGCACATCCAGTACACAATACATTTGGCAGACACTGCTCTAGCATGGCGTTATCACCACATCTGACTCAGTGATAGAAAGCTTGATAGCTTTATTTGTGCAGCTTGCCCCCTTTCACAGTGGTATGATATATTTAAAATGGCTGATAATGGTGGGGGGCACTAAACGCTTGGATGAAAATCCAATTTTGCTGCACAATCACCGGAGACAAGTCTGAATTTAGCTTACATTAACTCAATGTGATGTGGCCACAACACCCGAGTGATTAGATGTCAAGCAGTGATTGCTTCTCAAATGCTTCGTGGTGAAATTTGAGGCACAAAGACCTAAATGGAGGGACTGGCTCGAAATGAAGCTACAGACAACAAAGAAAACAATTCTACAATCTGAAAGCTCACGTGTCCAAGGCTTAAGGGAAAATATTATTTAAAATCACGTGGAATAAACGCATTATCCAAACAATTCAAATTTATTCTCTGAGCTTCAGTATGAAACCCTGATCATGTAATGAGCCACCGGTGATGTGCATGACTGGTTCTTGGAAATTGCACGAAAGGACATAACCTGTGGGCAATTAAACTCCAAATCCACAAATTTCATGTGACATTGTTTGCACATATATCCAGTAATTAACAACCTCCCCAGAGTGCAGTGGTGCTGCTGCAGGTAATGTGGGTTTGGCTTTAATTTCTCAGTGAATCTGTGTGACTGATGTGATGTTAGAGGGCTTTCTGTACAGTCATGTGACATGTGACTTGGGGCTTTTAGGCACAACCTGTCATCATGAATATGCAGAATGAAGGAGTACCAGGGAAATCACTGCAGCCACTGCATACATACAATACTGTATATAAGCATAAGGCAAGGACTATTGCATATTTTCTTATTGTGAACAAATATAACATGAATAAATTATGTATTTGTTGTGGGTCATTTGGTGCTCTAGTGAGTATTTACAACACCAGAATGGTTTATATTAACCAAAATATAGATTGTAACTTATGTTCACAGTAAAGATGAAACGTGTTTTTATATAGACATAGTTCTTGTAAGGGCCTTGACTTACAATGTTGGCTAAGGATGAATGTGGCCTCCCCAACCTCAGCCACAAGTTTATTTTATATGATCCAGATGTCAGGTGGGCTGTCACATATGTGCCACATCTGGCCCACACAACACTTCCCGTAACCCATATCAAGCCTGAGGCACTTCAAGGCAACTCAATGTTTGCTAATGCCTTGCCACCATGACACAAAAATAGAACTGTGCTTTAATGAGGTGTACTGCACTTCTAATGTAAAAAAGCAACAAATGGCCAAAAACATTATGATTTTGCTCCAGCCCCCAGTAAGTTAAAAGAAAGAAAATCAGTTAATTAAATATCTAACCAGACATTTATTTATTTTTATTGTTATTATGGCAATTCAGATGACTCAGTAAGCACTTAATTTATCAGAGTAAGTTTTAATAAATTAAAGTGACCATGCACAAATTTTGTACAAAAACATTACAGTAAAAAAAAAAGAAAGAAAGAAAAGAAAATCACAAATAACGCTGTTTCTAACACAATAAAAATGCTAAGGTCAGGCAAATCCTGCAGTGTGTACACATTAAGAAGAAAGTTTTAAGAAGAACTGAGGATGACGTAGAAACATTCGAGGAGATAAAAAAATACAGCATCATAAAAATTACCCCAGTAAAATTAGTAGCTTATTTTATCTTTTACATCCATCTATACAAAGTTTCACAGAAATAGCTGCACAGCAGGCAGCTGGGAATGTGGACGAAAACTACTGTGTAACAGACAAAAGCAGAAATCACAGCGCTACACATCTTAACACATGCTGGGTTACGACTACAAAGCAAACAAAGACCTTGCACCATGCATGCTGGTCTGTCAGCTTTACAAAATTCCCCCGACAAAAATGGGGAGACAAAAGGTACGTACAAGTGTAAGGTTCATCATCCACGCCCAGTACAGGGGAGGACAGATGTTAGGTCAGCACTAGTCCATACACAAGGCATAAAAAAAAAGTATCAATCAGTGTAATAAAAAGAGTCATTCAAGTTTTTACACAAAGAATGATTAGAGGGCTGTTCTAAAAAAGTCCTACTTTTTTCTTTAGAAGAGCACATCTTCATTTTTAATGAGCACCTCCACCACCTGTCTTTGATAGCGGATGTCATTCAGCGCTGTTATGGCGTCCGTGTCGGGTGCACGCATGAGGGTGGGCCCGAAAATGATGGCAAGGTTCTCTGCGTTCATCAAGTTGAACTTCTCATTCTGTGTCACTCTGCAATGGTTAACAAAGTTAGAAAAATGATACATACACACTGGCAAATCAACAGTCTCAGTATCTGCATAATTATGTTTAATTTTGTTTCTACTTTCTAATAAAATACAGAAAAAGGGGAAGTCTGCCACTGGAAAAATGACCATAATTTAACAATTAGACTACCCCTCCCACAGGAGAAGCATTGCACCCTTCATGGAACCCTCCTTAATTTTTTTTATAATTTTTCTATGGTTCTTTCCTCACCTTTTTAAGTGAGCCATGAGGTACTTGAGAGTTTCAGCGTGGGGTGGTGGCAGGAGAACAAGAGCCTCGCGGAAAGCTTCCAGCTTCTTCTCTGGGTCTGTGAGCTCTGGGAAACACAAAGAAGCATGCCATTAGCTAGAGCAGACAGTCACAAATTATTGTAGGTACTTCCGGTGAAGTAGAAGTAAAACCCATTAGTCTCCATTAGGAGATCTAAGGGAGGGGCATGGTGTTTGAGAGAGAAAATCCAAATGAACACTTAATGCTCTTGACTGCACAGTTGTTGAGAGCAGCTGTATGGTAACATTTCCATAGTGCCCACCAAATGTAACTCCAGCTTAGGAAAACTGAGCTGCCTTGTTATTTCCTTGCAGAACATACTATTTTTAAATTTGTATAAAAATATACAGAAAAACATTGGTAGCTATTGCAGTCATTTTGCACATATTGCCATTTATTCCAGTTAGTCTTTTCACTACAGTGAGTCCAGCTCACATCTGGCGCATTATACCCAGTAAAACATTTTCTGCAAAGTAAAAGATGAATAAACGCAGGTAATGTCTTCTGATGTGACTCATTTCGTGATCAAATGAAGGAAACAGCATAGAGCTTAACAGCAACTGTTTGCCAGCAAAAAAAAAAAAAAAAATCAAACTCAGTGAAACAGGTGTGTTCCTGACTAATTTGTCTGGTTGTGACGTACTTGCAGCCTCGATGAACCTGGGGTAAGCGTCGAATGAGATGACAGGAACAGGCAAATCCCTGAGGTACAGTTTCAATGCACCCGTGATGATATTGATGTCTTCATAGGCAGTCACTGAGATGTCTGTCTTCTCACCATCTGGGAAGATGTGTGATGGAAAGAGGGAGACAAGGAGAAGACAGTGAGTTTTCTCACTAAATATGGCTCACATCAACACTTTCACATCACAGAGTAAATTCGGGAATAACGACAGCCATAGGAAAAAAAAAAAATAGTCTTGCTCAGTATTTTTGCAAAGTAGCTGCTATCATCCGCCTGGCCTGTTTTATTCTGACTTTCCCTCGGTTGTGCATGCTTTTCAGAGCAGGCCATGGCCTACTTGTGCTGGCAGACTCAACATCACAGTGCTGTGAGCTGGAATGACACTCTGTCATGGATGATCTCCCACATGCGGATCTGGCTAAGAGTTTAGCCCACTGCTGCAGGGTTTTTCTTGCAGTTAAAATTCACACTGCACTGGGCCAAGACATTTTTATTCTTACTAAGTCCACTACTGAATCCCAACACAGCAAGGATTTTTTTCTCTCTTTTTTTTTTTGCATCAATGTCTTTAAGGCAGTCAGACTGCGTTCCTGGTTTGTAACCCCCGAGGTCCTCCTTCTCTGTCCACACACAGTGAAATGTCAGAATAGGATCTTCACTACCAAAGTGGCACTAATCCTTCACAAATGTGTCACTTTGTAATAGGAACTGTTTTGTGTGAGTCGCATAAACGTATGAAAGCCCAACGTATAAGCCTGTGAGTGGAAAGTAGTATAAAATCATGGAAAATGCACCTTTGTCAAACCTGGACTTGACCTCTTCCACTGAATCGCTGAATCCAGATATTCTGTAGAGGCCCTCCGACTTCAGTCCTTGAGGAGCAAACAGAAAATAAATAACCTATCAGTCACCGTAAGGACTGCCAGGAGTAATGGAGAAAAATTCAGCTCTATATAATTCCATGGGTAATTTAGGAAATGCCATTAAACACTCTTAAATATGCATAAGAAATTGAGGATAAAATGTCCACAATGTCACACGGTGGAACAACATGGGCAGATGCAAATACTTTTCTGCATCAATGGGCAAAATAATAAAGACATAAATCAAACTTAGCTACAGACATATATTAGAGGCCAGACAATGAGGGAGCAATGAGTTTCCTACATAGTTGAATGATTTAACTGAATTGCAATCAACTAAGGCAGCAGGAAACAGAGTAATGTATTCCTCATTAAACATCTACAATTACCAGCAATCCCATCACTCCTTCCAAACCCCCTCCCATTACCCACCCCAACGGAAAAAAAAACATTAACTCAGTCAGTAATTGAATAAAATTTTTAACACTTCAAACTAAGTAGTATATATTACAGATCGCTTACTGTAAAATTAAAGGGAAGCTATTTTACAGCAAGTATAAATATGGTAAACAGAATCCTTGAACCTAAGCTCAGATGGGTCATTTTGAAAGAGTATAACAATGTTAAAAAAGAAATGGTGCTCATATTTTTGAATTTATAGTTCTTGCATCTTAAAAACAAGCAAACAAACAAAACCATGTTTCCTGGACAGACATGAACTCGATTGCTTGTCCTAGAATAATTTGTAAAACTCTTGTGGAAGCAAACAATGACGCGAAATTCAAATGTTTAATTAAAATTATTATGGCTGCTTATTGCTTCTATGATTCTATAGCCATATGATGGAAAAGCTCTAGTTATCAGCCAGTCACCGTGTAGGATTACAGCTGTGGACTTAAAATAAACAGCGTTTACCATGCCCATCTTGTTATTTTCAGCTATATATTTAAATCAGAAAGAAGACATTCAAGCGCACAAGCTCATATTAGACGAACCTCTGGACTCAATCTCTCTTATGCACATGTCCACCACCATGGGTCGGGCTGTATTATAAGCTTTAACCAGCGTGCTGAGGTCACAGCTGTAAACTTTCCGGATGTGTCTCAGGTCTGGCTTGCAGTTGTTCGGTACCAGAGACGAGCATTGCTTGTGGGTGTTCAAACCACAATCTGCAGACAGAGAGAGGCACACAAAGAGTTAAGTTCAGGCATGTCTGTAGTTTTAAAGTCACCATGAAGGGGTGGTATAATGAAATTTTCTAACGTGCACTATAGAATTTGCTAAGCAAAATTGCTTAAAATGAATGAATGACTGTAATTCGTGTTTATCTTTGGAGCCTTTACACACCGCTCAGCACTAAATTCATTTTGATTTGGTTCACTGGTTTCATGTGTGTTTTGGCTTGTAGAACAGTGTTAATCCCCTTGATCAATATCTGCCCCTGAAATGTCACAGGACCACTGGAGAGCTTTGGAGAGCTCTTTCTCTGCTGGATTCACCTTTACCAAAGTCACCTCTAGAGGGGAGCTTGGTTAGTAGAAATGTACCAGCAATAAAGGGGAAGATAGGACACTGACCAACCACAGGTATTTAATCTTAAAACACTTATTTAAAAATGGTTAGAAGAAATTGATATACCATATTTTTTCCTACTTCAGACATAGGCTGGAGCTCAGTGGGTGTTTAAATAGCCAGACAAGCAGTACATTAGTCAAGATGATAGTGTACTCAACATTACATTTTGCCATCAGTCACAAGACCTGAGGCACAGCTGTTTCTGGGCAGGCTTCACCTTGTAGGGAACAGAGGTGCCCGTGGAGAGCAGATGCAGACACTGCAGCGCTGCTTTGTAACAGAGACGCATGTTGGGAATTAGATGAACACTGAAAAAGCTGTGGCCTGGAGGAGGGACAGTCAGCACTGCTGTGTGCTCTATTCTTTTCCAAATCCAAGCTCACACACAATGGCTGTGGAAGCAGCAATTGAGGCGCTGCGGGCTACAGAAGACCTAGTTTCCCAGACTAAAATGGGGCACTTCTTCAAGCTCTTAGATCTTTGGAGCCATTTCCAGGTTCTTTAAAAGGGTTTCTGACAATTGCCATGTGGATTTTTGAAATTTCAAAAAAATATGACATCTTTTGAATCTCTCAGAAGAACTGCTACTTTTAAATTTTAGATTAAAAAAAAAAAAGCTACTTCTGAAAGCTACATGTCTGGAGGACCTCAGATGATATTTTGATTAATATGGGCCCCTTGAGAAATTCACACAGCCTGAATTTATATGCATTGATGCAGAAATGTAATTACCTTAAGAGATTATTCTCTTAAGGACACGAGACAGGCACCATAACCGTGGAGGGGGCCTGTCATCAGCCACGAGCCTGCTGAGTTCCCATTGTCCATGCGAGCAAAAAGGTGGCCCAGGGTCCCAGGTGGGGTGGGTGACGAGGAGCCCAAGGGAAATAGCGAAACAGGGGATGATGCTTTGCTGCACTGTCACCCCTGTCTCTGTTGCTAAGGTAATGAAGCTGCTGCTCAGTTTTTAGAAGAGTTTTATCGGTGGCTGGCAGCTAATTTCTAATCAGCACATTATCAACATGTCTAATCAGCAGAGTTACCAGTCGAAACCAGTCTCTTTCTCTTGAGTGGAACTGAAAACAAAAAGCACTACAAGTGTTTGTTAAAAGGACAGTTTTTTTTTTCTACCAAGCATTTAAGTTAAATAGGGGTTGAGCTGTGTGACCTAGCTCTTAGGCTGAAGCCGGCTGAATATTAATGTGTGTGGAAACAGAGCTCCTTCCCCACACTCCCAGCTCTACTCCTCATTAAAGAGACATGCCAGCTTTGTTTTCCTTCACGGGTATGATGGGATGAGGCTGGGGGGCGTACTCTGATGAGGAAATGTGGCACAACAAGCACAAGCAGAGGCTGGCTTTCTGGCACTCGGCCAAAAACAGTTCACAAAAAGAAAAGGGGGTGGGAGAACATTTTTTTTTTTGGTATGCAAATTTGAGCATCGTGTGAGACTTTGCTGCCCTAGATTCTGGTATCTGTGGTTGAGTCTGAAGGAATGGCAACGTATGAAAGTCAATAAAGGCTGGCTCCAAACATATGTGCCTTTATTTGGATTGTTGTTCAAAATCAGGGCATTAATAATTAATATCAGAGCTCTCACAGATTTATGTGACACACTTTGTTTCATCAATAAAACATCAAAGACAGGCATCAGACTATATTATGGTGCTGTTCTGGGGTGGGAAATGAATGCTTACAAGAGTGAAACTGAAATATCATATTTGAGTATGTGACAGACAAGAAAGTAAATATACTGCCCCATTTTCCTCACAATAGCAGTGCTGAATGTGTGGATGTTAGGTCTCACACAAAGACTGAAAATGCTTCCAGATGGTTGGTAAATATTCTTAAAATAAGCCCATAATTCATAGCAAATATTCACAAAATGCATCCATGAAAACAGTGACAACTGTGCTTTGTTTTGGTGCACTGTGTGTTTTTAGGCTGCAAATGTTTATTCTTTAAAAGCGGAAACAGAAATCCTTTGTTTTTGTCATACCGATGAGAGGATGTGAAGAAGCATGAAGCAAAAATGTGTTCACCCCATTCACAAACCCAATAAAGAAGGAAGTAGGTCAGAAAAAAGAAGCTTTTTACTTCATGCAACTATTTGTTACATCATAGTTATAGAGCCCCCCCCCATTTCATTCTGTTATACAATCAATAATCCTTAAACTACTGTTGAGATTTTAGGTTAAAACTCAATAATCCAGCTCCAGATGCACCGAAAGCCAAGTAACCCATTTACAGCAACGCTCCACCGCCAGTGTAACAAAAGAAAGCTGTAAAGTGATCAAGACGTTTATATAAGGCTGCAGTAATGCGGCTGAAAACAAGTCATACCTGCACATTTGACCCCCTGAGCCATCAGTCCCCACATGAAGCTGGCACAGTGTTCGCACCAGTGAGGTCCCCGGAAGGTATGGACCTACAACAGAGAGGAGGACAGTGACAGATATTAGTGATGAAGCGCAATGACAAGATAGAAGGAAACAGTGGGTAGTTGCAGTCATTTCTCCAGGAGACCAGTAAGTGCCGCTGCCTAAAATGACACAGTGGAGGAGGGTTATCTGTGTGTGTGGAGGAGGATTGTTGTTTAAACAGGCCCTCAAACTGACAATACTTAGGTTGGTGCAGCCATGACACTGAGTGGCAGAGGCTTTGCCATTATGGCACAGTATGTTGTGACACCTCATAAGTACGTGCAAGCTGTCAGGGAAATATTCTATGGAAAGCCACTTTCTTGTCTAGGAGAAGAAGCCCCCCACGCTCCGGGAGGTAACAACAGCCCCGCCAATCAGGGAGGCCTCTGGGAAAAAGAGCAAACCACAGCTCTCCCAGTATTTTGCAGTTAGCCATTAGCGATCAGAGATAAAAAGGCTTTTGTGTAGTGTTGTTAATTCATGGTGTGCGTAGAACTGTGGAGGCAATCATGTTATAAAGCATTCAAAAATTGTAAACAGAGAAATTGACATCCATCATCTGGAGTGATGTCATCTTTAGGCGTTATTCCTTGTTACCATAATTTTAAGAGTACAATCTAACATGGACCTTATAATTAATCTAATACGGTAAATGTAAATGTCAGGGTGTTTAATATTGAACCTTTGAAATTAGAAGACACAATGTGCACATTTTATACATTTGGGTCCTTCCTTTATTTTGATTTCACACACAGTCCTCTCCTCCTTGGCTGCAGAAGCTTCAAACGTTTTAAAGGTTGAAATGTAACATTCAGCAAAACAAGAGAACAAAGCAGCAGAAAGAGATGAGTGCGCATCAGCAGTTTGAAAGCCTTGACAGTAATATATTGCTCACTGTTCTCCATCCCATTAACTAGCCAAACTAGGAGAGTGAGCCTGAGCCAAACAGGGATACTTTCTGCCACTTTTTCTGTTCTCTATTGGCCTAATCTCTCCATCTGGTGCTCAAACTAACAGCAGTGGTCCACAGACCACCCAACAGATTTTCTTTTGATTAGGGCTCACTGGACAGACCAAAACAGCTCTGTTTTTCATCCCCTGTCTCCCTGTCAGTAACACACACCCCTCCCCTTCCATCTTCCCACAAGGGAGGCAAGAGCAGCAGCCCTCTAGCCACACATGATGAAATTAAACCAAGAGATGCAACAGCTGACAAGCGTTCTTTAAGTTGATTCATTCTCACCTTGAAGTTGTGGGCTTTCTCAGATCTGGAGGGCCGGTCGCTCTCCTTCAGTGAAGCTCTGCGAACCAGTGAGGTGAGCTGCGAATAGGCGAATAGTTTAAGTGGCTGCCAAAAAGTGGCTGAAGGTTTTTGTGGCCCCATCCTCATCCCCAGGGCTGCGGCCAGAATATCCTCCTGATTGGCCTCCCGCTTGGCCTTTTGCACCAGAGGCTTCTCTTCCTGGCAAACCTCATAGGACTCTCTAGATGGCATTCTGGAGCAGAAAACAGATAAAAAAACAACCCCAGGGGAAAAGTCCCAAAATGGAAATAAACTCCTTGATGTTCAGAGCAAATATATGTCAAACAATATTACTTTCATTTTGCCAATTAAAAAGAGACATGGCTGGCACAAACTGAAAGTTTAAATTATATAAAAGAGTCTTTAAATCATTCAAAAGAGTCCAAAAGAAAAAAAAAAAAACAACAACTGTGGTCCCTTTTGAATCTCCTCACAGCAGTGAGAGTAGATGAAGTGGAGACTCTGTGATAGGAGTGCCAGCTTTTATACAAAAGAGGTGCAGCCTTGGGTGCTCATGTGGTTCTCTGGGAACATGTATGCAGATGAGCTGAGTGGCTGCGGCTAATCCTCTCCTCCCTGTGCAGAGCTGATATTCTCCCTGGAACAGAGACAGCACACTGTTGTGTATGGATGCTATCAGGGAGGGCAGAGAGAGGGGGAGGAGTATGGGGGTGGACCCTATAGTAGTCACAGCAGATTAAATGGATCCCACCAGCCAATCGCAGCAAGGATACACCAGCTTTATAGTAGCCTCTACCCCGCCCCCACACCACCATCAGATATCCAAGCAGAGGAGTCTGGGTAGGATGAAATGAGAGTGGGATGATAATGAGCAATGAATGAGTCATGCGTCAGGAGTGGGCTACAGCCTGGAGAACTTGCGACAGCAGTAGGCCGTTAGAGACGGGAGCTATTTTCAAAATCGTGTTGCTACAGAAACTGATCACGACACAAAAGCCTCAAAAGCACTCAGCCAAAATAGGACTTCAATTTTATTAATGCATGCTATGACAGGAAGTGATGCTCAAAGTTTTAGACAAATACATTTCCTGTTGGAAATCATTTGAACTAAACATAAAAAGAAAAATAGGATTAATAAAGCAAATCCTGAAAAATATTCATTTTCTGTGGGCTGTGTTTATAACAGCACAACAACCATAAAAAGCAATGAAAAAGCATCAAAATTTCAACCCTGATATTATCATGCACCATAACAGAAGATGTCATTTGTGTTTCTTGCACTCTTTAATGTTGCATTTGTCTTGCGTGCTTTCCTACATTAACTCAGTACCTTTGGATTATCTTTGCCTTTAGATATATATACTCTCGAAATAAACAATAACAATATAAACACAACCCAAAATATTCACTGCATGTGAAATAGCACAGTAACATACATGGCAACACTTCCATACTTTGCATCACAAATCTATATTCATTGTTACCAGCTTATACCACCCCCTTAGATTATGATAAAATATACAATAAAGAATTAAACAACATGTGTCTGTGCCAGGCGTGGGGGTCCAGCCGGGAGGATCTTCTTTCTTTGCAGTCTTTGTCTGAGTGTTCATTTCCTTGAGGTATACACTGATGTAAGCTTGTTGTCTGCATAGAAATGAAGTATTAAATATAGCATCGTGGTGGCAATGTGGGAGAAAGGATGTGCAACCTACCTCTGTAATTCACACTGCAAGTCAAGTGTGATTTTGCTCCCACGTCTCAGAATCCAATTCAGACTCGGCTGTTAAAGGGTAGCACTCACACCTTTTACAGCTGCAGAGGAAGTGACTGTACAGACTGTAGACTTCAGAAATCAATGACTGTTAAAGCTCTTGCTGCTCCCACCTCATTGCAGAGGTATCAAAATCAGAGTATGAGCAGCAGAGGGGAGCAGGAAAGAGGCTTTGAAGATCAGCGCACTTATGTAGAATGGCATCCAAAACTGTGGTGCCTGACAGGGACAGGCTCGCAACATGAAACAGAGGGCTTCCAGTGCAGCTACCCTCTCTCATGCTCAGTGAAAGTCTCTGCTCAGGAGGGTACCTGAGAGAGGATAGATAAAAGATAGTAAGAGCCTTTTATATGCACCACTTCATCCTCTCAGACCCATAGTCCTTCAGAGGTTTTGCAGGGTAATTGCATAGCCTGCTGTTGAGTGCAGAATGAATGTCTGACATCCAGGATGTGGTTTATTTTGAACAAAGCTCTAATTGACACTGATTGATTTGCTTGTTTCCCAAACATGCCCAGAAATGGGACCCCTGAGAATGGATGCATGGATATCCTCAGTATTTTCTGTGCTGTCCATCTGTGGCCAGCCTGGTCCTGAGAGCTAGGCTTGTCAGAATTCAGGATTTAAAGTGTTATTCAATCTTTCAAGATAAACAGTTTTATTCTGATTTGACCCCAAAAAAAGAAAACCCAGCAAAATCTCAAAGGATTCTCATTCTTTTTATAAACTTAATTTCTGCACTCCCTCCCACTCTCATTTGATCCATTAAGCTGTTGGTGACGCCGAGTATTTCTGTGGGGTAAGAAAGTTGTTACGTAAGGAAATGCTGCTCTAATGCGCTGCAGACCGAACAAAACATGAAGACCCTTTAAATGGACGGTGGCATTTGTTCTCAGGATCTGAATGTGGACTCTCAGGGCTATGATTTCTATTCTAGTCATTTGTATGCTTTCATATGTTTGAAATTAATAAGGAGCTTTTACAATAATCCATCATTCAAAAATAAAGCTAACAACAAAACAAACAAGAAAACAGGTATTTAGTTGCATAACACTAACAGGATTTGAATTAGTGCTGATCCACAAGCCTCAATCTCAAGGAAATATGTTGATAATATTACTTAATACAAAGCTTGAAGATCAGAGTAAAAGCCAGTGTCTTATAAAACAGTTAGGGCCATAATTTGTTGGACAAAGACACAATTTTTTGGCTCTGTACACCAACACGGGATAAATCAAACAATCAGTATTTTTTTTTTTTTGCATTAACTGTTTAGGGATTACATTCTTTTTAATACATAGTGTCCCATTTTCAGAGGCTCAAAATTAATTGGACAATTGACTGACAAGCAGTTTCATGGCCTGTTGAGGCTTGTTCCTTTGTTATTTTATGACAAATGAAGCAGACATAATATCTGACATTTATTCAAAGTGTTTAATTTGCATTTTAGAGTGTTTCAGCCCAAAGAGATCATTAAGGAGATACCTTCATGAATTTAAATAGAAGTTTTACAACAAGGTGCAAACCACTGGTTACATTCAAGAATGAGAATTCCAGATTAGATTTTGCCAGAAAACATCTAAGAGTCTGCACAGTTCTAAAAACATTGACAAGTGAAACCAAGATTAACTTGTGCCAGAATGATGGGGAAATAAACGTATGGCAAAGGAGAGACACAGCTTGTTATCTGAAGCATACCATATCATCTGTCAAACATGGTGGCAGTAATGTTATGGCATGGGCATGGGATATATATTGACCCCTATAGGATGGGGTCACTAGTGTTTATTGATGATATGACTGCTGATAGAAGTAGCACAATGAATGCTGAAGTGTGCAGGGCAGTACCCTCTGCTCAGATTCAGAAAAATGCTGCATGGATAATGACCCAAAGCAACCAAAGAGTTTCTCAAGACAAAGAAATGGGATATTCTTCAATGGCCAAGTCAGTCATCTGATTTCAACCCAATAGAGGGTTTCAATTATTAAATATAAAACTGAATGCAGAAAGACCCACAAACAAGCAACAACTGGCTGGCTGCATTAAGGCTCAGCAGAGAATCTCAATGGCGGAAACAGCATTTGGTAATGTCCATGGTTTCTACATTTCAGGCAGTCACTGACTGCAAAGCATTTGAATCCAACATTAAAATCAACTCTGATATTTAAAATTATGCTACTTTGTCCAATTAATTTGACCCTCTGAAAATGGGGGACTGTGTATGCAAATAGCTGCAATTCCTGAACACTTGATGCAATTATTTATGTAAAGTATCTTGAATTAAAACTGAAAGTCTGCACTTCAGTCACATCTTGATTGTTTGATTTAAAATCCACTGTGGTTGTGTACAGAGCCAAAATTGCAAAAATTATGGCTTTTTTCCAATAAATTATGGATTTAACTGTATAACATTTTTTCAGCAGAGCTACTACTAAATGTGTGAAATGAAAAGCAATTCATTGTCATCAGTCATGTTACTTAAACATCTTGTCGCCATCTAGAGTAAATACATAAAATGTAAAATATTTTCACAATGTGAATCGGAAATACAGAAAGACTGCACTTGGTTAAAGCGTCACTGCCAGGAAATACCACATATGCATAAGATGCGGAACAAATGGTTGCCTTTTTTTTGCTAGTCCTGCAAGAAACCCGGAACAAATTACACCATATTTTACCAGGACGAATAGATTACCTGGATGTGGCTGGAACAGTCTGTGCTCTGACACTGATTTATGGTAGGCTGCTATCACATTTTGCTATTCACACTGCAAGGTCAAAGCGTACATGGGCTATGTTTTAAATGCACGTGCACAACAGTATAGTTTGGGTTACAGCATCTGTGCAAGTGTGTACTAGTCTGTAATTTTACATGTTATTTAAAAAAAAAAACAAAACGTAAATTTATTGACATTATTTAACAGAAAATCCACATTACAAAGGAAATTTTGTTTACTAAACCACTCCTGATGGATGCACACATGGTGTAGCTGTAAGAGTAGAAATGCAGCCTGAAAATGTCAGAAACTGTGCTGAATGTCATGGTCACTCTGCTTCAGTGGTGTGGAAGGAAATCAGTGATCACACTTCTGCTCTCACACTTGCAACACATAAGGGCCTAACCCTAACATAACCACATCAGACATCGTTTAAACTTTATATTTTACTGTATGTTTACTTGAATTGAAAGCTATAGGACTGTAACATCAATAGAAGAAAAATAAATACATAACACTTTATATTCTTTAATTATCAGTAGTGGAGGTCCCACAGCCAATCTAAACTCACAGCTACCGGCAGTCATCTGCAAATATTGTCATCAATCCTGTCTGGACAAACAATTTGCTTACCTCAAACTCATCTACCCAGGAATCACCTTCTGTTATAAAGAACGGCTGGGTATTACATGGAGTGAGAAATGATTGTGAAGAATAATTAAAAGGCTTGAATGGTCCTTTATCTCTTTGTGTGGTTCTGCTGAGAGCCGTTTTCCCCAACAACAGTGTGAGTATGTGTTTAGAGTGTGATGAATGACTCATTGTGCTTCAGCTATTTTGGCAACAGAGCGATGATGATGGTCCTAGATGAGTTAGTTAATGCCTCAAATATTTAGTGAGTTTTTGAGTGTTCTAAAAGAGGAACGTTGCACCAGTACATTTTTAAAAAAAAAAGTCATCTTCATTTACTTTTCTATCAACAAAAGATTTCAGAAGTGAAAGCTTTTGGATAATTTGGTTTCTTCTGTTTATTAAAAAAAAATGGTTTGCATCCTGGTTATGCACTGAAAGAATCTGAATAACTGTGTACACTTACCTCCAGTTTTGAATGTTCTATGTTAGGCAACAGTTTAAAGCTTGAAAATACCTCTCACTGTAAAACTACTTTCTGATTTTCCCCTTATCACAAGGGGTCACCACAGCGGGTGGCTGTGTTTGATTTGGCAGAGTTTTATGCCAGATGTCCTTCCTGATGCATCCCCAAAGGGGATTTACTGTAAAATCTGAGTAAATTTCTAGCAGCTTGGCTTACCATTATCTGCAAAAACAATTTCATACTGTAAACCAAATGATAACAATTTGTTATACATAAGATTTACATTACAGTATTGCTAGATGTTATGTTGCCATTATGTTACTGTTTTAGTCTCTGTGCTCAAATCTCCATAAATAGTTAATTGCTGCAAAATGTAACTGCCTGTTTTCATCCCCAAATGTATTTAAGTCTTTCTTAAACTCTCAAAAGAAGAAACTGATGCTGTACTGGGATTTTCCCCACACAACAGTCTCTTGGGTTTACAGAGGATTGTTTGAAAAAGAGAAAACATCCAGCGAGTAGCAGCTCTCTGGGAGAAAATGCCTTGCTGATGTCAGAGGTCAAAGGTCAGAGGAGAATGGGGAGACTGCTTTGAGGTGACAGGAAGGCAACGGAAACTCAAATAACCACACGTTAGAGCAAACGTATGCAGAAGAGCATTTATAAATGTGCAGCATGTCGAACCTTGAAGCAGATAGGCTACAGTAGCAAAAAAAAAGAAACCCACACCAGGTGCCACTCGCCAGCTTAAAGCAGGAAACTGAGACAGGGTTCACCACAATTGGACAGTAGAAGATTGGTAAAATATTGCCTGGTCTGATGATTTTTGATTTTTGCCAATGTTAGAGTCAGAATTTGCTATAATCAACATGAAAGTGTGGTTCCATCCTGCCTTGTATCAATGGTTCAGGCTGGTGGTAGTGTAGGGGATATTGTCTTCGCACACTTTGGGCCCCTTATTACAAAGTGAGCATTGTTAAATTGCCACAGCCTCCCTGAGTATTGTTGCTGACCATGTCTCTTAATGACCACAGTGTACCCACCATCTGATGGCTGCTGCAGTAGGATAGCGTGCCATGTAACAAGGCTCAAATAATTTCAAACTGATTTCTTGAACATGACAGTGAGTTCACTGTACTCAAATGACCTCCACAGTCACCCGATCTCAATCCAACTAAGCACTTTTCAGATGTGATTGAATGGGAGATTAACATCACGGATGTGCAGCTGACAAATCTGCAGCAATTGCGTGATGCTATCATGTCACTGTGGACCAAAATTTCTGAAGAGTGTTTTAGTGAGTGTCTATTGTGTAACATCTAAATGTAGAACATGACACGCTATTCTCATAATCACAGATGATAGCGCAGCCATATATTTTTCATTCTTATGTAACTGTACTTTACTCCTCCGCATCACTGGACAGAGAAAGGCTAGAAGTCTCTGCAGTTCCCTGATTTGAGCTCACTCAGTTTTGCTTGCAAACCAAGCTGACAGCAGCAGCAGGCCTGGAAATATAAAACAAATAAGAGATTATAAAAACATCCAGATTAGAAGCTGGGTCAGCGGGTGCACATGGCCCGTGGTTGAATGAAAGTATAAAAGCAATTTGAACATTATGTCACCTCCTCCAGACGTAACTGAAGTCGTGCCAGCTGCAGTAAAGGTATTGTTCGCATCCATTATGGGTGAATGAGCACTTGGACAGGCTCCTAGCACAGGATTAAAAGGCTTCAACATTTAGTCCAGATTTCTGGGAAAATAATTATCATATTCATATGTTGCAAATAGGAGAATTTGGTTGGGTATTTTTCCACTGATGGTAAAGTCACAGTAATTAAATTCAAAGCTAATACAATTTTGTAGAATGTGTTATCCATCAGTAGTTCATAGTAATTTGTGTGCATATAGGATTAAGCTACTAGTACATTGAGATACTTTGGTTTAAATAGAGAATTCTTCAGCCATGAACTAATTTTAAACCCAACACAACTTGGATAACAAGTAAAAAGTGAAGGTGCTGCAGAAGTGACTGAAATCTTGATTCTTTCTCATCTCCACTTGTTGTAAAAATGATTTGTATTGTATGGAAGTCTACAGGAAAACAACCCTACTGCTCACTTGATTTATGATTTATGCAAACAATTTCTTGGGAACTTTATGCTCTCAGTCAAATGTTTCAATTCTTATTGAATTCAGCATTGTGTTCATTTTGTAAATTATAGTCCTGTTTGTAAAATAGATGATAAATCATGTGCTTTGAGGTTCCCTTGTGATTGGCATATATCTAGGAATGTGCTACATCCTCAGGTTCTCAGTCAGAGTCACCCTTAGCAATATGGTGAAATTAGAGCCCAGAGATGTTTGCACACTTTTTTTTTTCAGTTGTGCACATCCATTTTGTTTGTGAGTGTTGAGAGATGGGGATACAAACCACATTTGTCCCACTAGGTGGGCAAAATTTACTTTTAAAAACCAACAGCAATTTAAACTTTGCCAAAGAACAACAAGTAGGTGCTCTGTAACATACAACAATGTGATTCCTTATCAGCTTCCCATCCATGAAAACTATCATTGGAATCAGACAGTGTGCACTGGAAGTCATTAATGTGCTGCTCTTGTAGCTTGTTTTTCAGTGTTTGGGGACAGGTGGCCCAGAGTCACTTTTTGGCAGCGGGTCTTGACTTTCTGATCAGTAATCTGCTCACTGTCTGCTCTGGCTGGAGGACACAAACCTGTGGAGTGTTGACCATATTGCATTTTATTAGGTTTCACTTTCTGTGGAAGAACAGCATCTGTTTGGAGCGTCAGGTTCCCATGAGAGCAGCGTTTCTGAGCCGGTGGACTTCTTTTATCCACCACTGGTTGTCATACCAGCTGAAATTAACAGGCTGGTCCCATGAGTAGGTGCTGTTAATGGATATTTCAGAGGTGCTCAGGTATGAATAATTAGATTAGCCCAATTTATACTACATTGAAAAGCAAACATATTGCAATCGTTGCAGCACAGACCGTCTTTTACTGTATGATGAGAGAAATTAAAAACTAGTTTATGTGTTTTACAAAGTAGAAAGAATCTATAATTATCTACTCCACTATTATCTGCATGCTAACATGCTCACAATGATATACAACAGTATTTTGTAGGTTCAGCATCTGAGGTTTGTGCTAAAATTTGCTCAACACAAACTGAATAGTCAGATGATCACCAAAGCAATTATTATTCAAAAGGGGAACATGAAGGAAGAGTCATGTGGGGAAAAAAAGGTTTTCACAAGAAGCAGTCCTGTGAAAAACTAAGTGCATCCCATGATTGGTTAGCTTGTTGAACCTCCTTTAGCTCCTTTAGCTCTCTTAAGGTTGGATTGAGGTCTGGACTTTGACTGGACCACCTTGATTCTTTTCTTTTTCAGCCATTCTGTTGTAGATTTGCTGCTGTGCTTGGGATCATTGTCCTGCTGCACGACACAGTTTGAGCCAAGCTTAAGCTGTCACACAGATGACCTAACATTTGACTCTAAAATGGTCTATATATATACATTTGATTAGCAGCACCTGGCTGCTACTTTGCATACAGAGGAGTTCATGGTTGTCTCAGTGACTGTAAGGTACCCAAGCCCAGGTTGTGGCATTGTGTTAACACACACCTGGATGCTCAAGACCAGCAAACTGCCAAAACTTGAACTTTTATAGAGGTGGTCGCACTTGCTCATCATCAGTCAATCAAGAGCATTTGATTAGCAGCACCTGGGCACTACTTACCCTCTTGATTTCTCTGGAAGTAGGAAGGGTGCTATAAGACTATAAAGTCATGTAAAAACCTTCTTTTTCATATAATTGTATGTATAAGTTTCGTGGTGGTCCATTCAGAGATCGATATTCACAAGTCAGAAGACCCCAGAGTATTACAATAAATCATGAAGAAACCAAAACCCCTAGAGTTTAATTCCTGAGATCATAAAATATAATTTCACTGTACCACTGACTCTCAGAATAAGTTGACATTTCATGTTGAAATGAAAACAATAATCAAGAACTTACTGAGCTTATAAAAATGACCTCAAATAGTCAAATCAAAATTCTTAAAACAAAGCCAGTATTTTTCATCAGTTTTCTGTTTACATAGCTTCCAGATAATTTAAAATGAGAAAAGCTGCAAATATCATGAAATATTTTAAGCAAGCATGTGAATTTTCTTTTAATCACTCTTCTACTTTAATTCAAATTAAGTGATTTCCAGCAAGTGAACATACTTGAAAGCAAATTTTAGCAGAGACCAAGAAATAAGACAACAATCCACGTTCTGAGGAATCAGCTTTAAATAATGTTTTCTTAATGCTAAATCTAGCCTACTGTATAATCTGATTTGTAGTTATTGGAAATTATCCATTTTTAAAAAATATAAATATATATATGTATATATATATATATATATATATATATATATATATATATATATATATATATATATATATATATATATATATATATATATATATATTCTCAGTGCACGAGTTCCCGGCATACAGATTATATCGACGCACAATGTCCAAATTAGAGGCCGAATCCTGCGAAGGACCCGGCCCACGTCTTTCGCAGCCCACGAACACCACAAAGGCCGGAAGTGAGCGGCTAGCCTTCATATCAGCTGCCGTCACCTCTGCGTAGCTCATGTCGCCTAGCAACCGTGAGTGCGAAGCACAGCTGTGTAAAAACAGCTGGTTAAACGGAGAACGAACTTTTTCTCCTTTTTGTGGTTTAATTTTAAGTCTTTAATTCAAAATAAGCTGTTAAAACAAGCATAACACATTTCAACATCAAGGAATACAGCTGAGCTAATGATTAATTTCCAACTATAACAAGTGAGACATTAATGTTGAATAAAACTATCCAGTTATGATGCTTAACTTTAGTTTCAGGAGTTTGCTTATCACAGGAGCACTTCCACCCTTCATTGGTCTGTGTAGTAGACTGGAGGGAAAATAAAAAAAATTTTGAAGTTTAAGCTTATGTATATTGATTCATTCATCAACTAAACTTAAATTAATATTTATCATGTCAAATATTGAAATGTGATAAATTAATCGAGTCCCACCCCTAATATATATATATATATATATATATATATTGCTCGCAGTGGTGCAGAAGTTATACTAACAGGTATTCTCCTTACATGTATGTTGCAATATTGTGGTATCATGGCAGCTGGCAAAGGCAAAATGATTGACACTGATTGCTGCATAAACAAGCCAACTGATAGATATATGTATTTATATCCATCCAAAACAAGGCATTTGGCTTGAGGCAGTTTTCAAATCAGCAGGCCATGAATATCAAATCATTCAAAATTACGCAGAACAGAGAGGCTGGCGGACATCTGGTCGACTGGTGCCTGTGCTGTGCTGCCTGCTTGTTAGCATATCAGAGAGAGAGACAGAAATGCATCTTTCAGCCAGACACAGATAATAACACATAGCATATGTCTCCAAAGAAGAACAAATAATTTGAACAGTGATTATTGTTTTATTTGAACATTTCAGAAAAGTACCTCCAGTTTATGTAACCTCCTGAAGAACACGTGCATAATCCGCTTTTACACAGAGCTCCTCTTTGTTTTTAATTGCTGAAGTTGACCCCCCCCCCCCAACCCTTCCACTCTGAACCACTGCCACTGTTATCTAACCTTGTTTATGAGCCCACTGTACTGTGAGAGTACATAACACACACTGCAGAAGAAAGGGATGATTTGCTACAGAGATTGTTCAACTGCAAAGATCACCCTGAACCATCTTCCATCAGTGGTTCCACCCATATGAAATTGTCACACTGTATGTGTGTGAAGCAAGGACTTTTGCGCTCATTGTTGACACACTGCCTTGCTCGCCATCGGCTCGTTGCTTGCATGTTTTCAGGGGGATGCATTTGTCTCCAGATGCTTGTTTCTTTGAGAATCAGAGCTCATTTACCATCCCTTGTATCCATCAGAAGAGTTAATAATTTGACCTCAAACTCAAAATGGAAGTTAAAAAAAAAAATCTATATAAATAAGCAAATACTGTGCAGATTATAGATAATACATAATAAGAAAAGGGGAGTTGCAGATAAACAAATAAAATCTTAAAATGTTCCAATTACATCAGAGAGTCTAGTTTATAGTTTTTTGAAGCTCATTCATCTAAACTCTGAATATTTTTCAGCTAGTATGCCATGATCTACAAACCTTTTGATAGGTCAGTGAAGAGTGCTGCGCAATGATCATCAGTTCGTCAGTAACTATGTCACAAGAGCACATCAAGAACTCGGTGCAGTCTTAACTTCCAATATGTAGCCCCATTTAGCAGATGAAAACACAAACAAGTTGGATCACAAGGTCATCTGGGTAGCTGTTCTACTGTTGTTGAGTTTTTTGTTAGATTGCATGATCTGTATTAGCTGATGGATTTATTTTGTTTAGTTGTCACTGACTTTTAAATCCTCATTTTTTATTCATGTATTTTTTTCCTCTCTCTTTTTTTTTTGCCTTTGAAGCTTGACAAAATATCATTGTGAGGAAGAAATAATACATTATTCTTCTCACAGTGTTAGCCAACTTTAAGGACCATACTCAGATATTTTTTCTTATTAATTAACCTTTTTTGGGCTACCTTTAAAATATCTTGTCATATTAGTTCTGTGCTAAAAGTGGACAATGCTTAAAACATTATCGCTGTTCAGCAGAAGTCACTTCAGAGAGGGAAGTATCAATGATGGCTGGTTCAAACTCTATTCTTGACCTTGTAAACAGTATCTGATAATGAAAATCCCATGATGTGAACAAACACTGAACCTCAACAGGCACAAGCAAAAACAGCAAACCACATAAAGTAGAAAAGCATTTTGTCTCCCGAACTGACATATGAATAGTTGCCCCGTTGGGAAACCATCGATGTGGAAACAATTTTTCATTTTGATTATCGGGCTCTCCCTTTCTGCTCCTTCTGGCAAGCGTCTCCACGAGTCTGACACTGATGCCACTGAGATCATTTTGAGAAAGCTCTGAATTGATTATAAATGGATCAAATGACAAATGCGGGGGACCAAAAAACATTGGTTTGCATGCAAAATAAATAGAGAGAACTCCACTATATAACAACACAGTCAGCTATTGCACATAATACACAGCTCATTGAACTGACCATCTTTACAGGGCTGGCTTAGGATGTGGATAGAATGATGGTGGTTAAAATCATCCTAATTCCCTGTTATTACTTCCCTTTCCAGGGGACAGACAAGAAGTGCAATTTTAGATCTGACCCAACATAGAAAGGCATCATGTTTGTTTGCAGTGAGACATAAATGTAATAAAAGGCTGAACATGTCATCAAATGTCTGTACCGATCAATATCTGTCAGGCTTACATCTACCAGAGCTACAGGTTTACACAGGGACAGGCCAGAGTGTGTCATGATTACAGAAACAGCTGCTGCCAGGTGCCTGGAATATTAATTCATTATGTTTATATTAAATGAATCGTAATATAAAGAATTTGCAGACAATTATTTGAGTGTATGGGTAAAAAAAAAAAAAAAAGCCTTGCTGTTAATTCCTGTTTCAGAAAAAGAGTATACATTGAATATGAATCATTACTACCTGCTAGTGGCCATCATATTCCTTGCTATAAATAATTTGTTTTTTTAACTTATTATTTAAAAAAAAATGGAAAAAAAAGAAAAAAGAAATGAAAGCTAAACAATTTACATGGTAGATACCAGTAGCAATAAGTCTGGAAATATTTTATGGTAATTTGGGTGAGCAGTCCCTTTGGCAAATCTTCTTTATCATCCCATTTCACAGTTCATCGACAAAATAATATCTGTGGATTTCTGCATCTCTGTGCACATAAACAGAAAGAAAGTTAACATCCATGAAAGGTTGGAATAAGAGATCTTTTTGAAATCAGTCAAAGATGATATCTGACTTCAAAGCAGTTTTAAAATTCCTGAAAGGCTGTCTTAAAGCACAAACAGTAATTAGCCATCACTTCATTTAATGGGGGAATGTTAAAACAGTGATTAGCCTGTCTTTGTTGACTTGATTAATTCATTCGCTGGCATGAAAGCAAGCAGCTGCAAGTCTGCTAATCAGTAGCAACAATCATCACAACACTGCCGTCTTAATGACTATCTGGGTGAGGAAAAGATATTATTGGGCACAGAACTATCGATCATTATTTTTTAGATAAAATCATATCAGACATATCTGAAAATGTATTTAAATGTAAATGTGCAAAATTGTGATTAAATATGTTTTCCATATGCCAGTCACATGTCTTTGTTTCTTTGAAATTTTAACTCTAAGTGTTGAGCCAAGAATGACATGGTGCTCTTTATACATTACATGTTATGACATAGATGGGTATTCAAATTTCACAACCAAATCAACACTAAATTGTGCAAAGGGAATAAAAATGAAAGGATAAAAAAAAGAAATAGATCAGGATGACTCATACTGTAAATAATGGAACCAACTGGAGTATCGAATTGATGTACGCCAGTTCTTTTAAATTACTCAAAAGACTTCAGAGGAATCAAGGAGCTCTTTCTTTGTAAGGGTTTAAAAAGATATCATATGATGATGCCATGTAAAACAAAGGACATGTTCATTTTGCAGATGAGGTTTTTGCACAAACTACAGTTGGGGTTTTTGTAACTTCCAGTATGTAAAACAAAAGGCTTTATAAATAAAATATATTTTCATGTATAAACAGTTCTTTTGTCTCTCTTTCTTTGCTTTCACTTACAGTACATGACAATGTTGTGACAGTACATCAATAAAGATAATGTCCATACTCATGTCCTAAAAATGATTCCTAAAAAAAACTAATCTGACATGCAAGACAGCAAATATTTTTCTACATAAGTGTCATTGAAAAAACCTTTTAACTAGCAAACTTTGGGCTTGTCATAACACAAAAAGCACAGATTACAACCTTAGCATGCATGTAAAAGTTAGATGTAGCCACTGTGACATTACCCAGTAGTTTGTTGACTAGTGTTTAAATTTTCAGCTTTGGCATGATAGCATTTTTGGGCCAGAGGTAGTCATATTTAGATGAGCGGACAGAGTGCTAATATATCTTACTTAGGTGCATCTTTAGACTATGGAAGCATTGCACAAACATGCACATCTCTTAGTACAATTAATCCAACAGTAAGTGAGTTATTAGATATTGGCATAAAACATGCCTCAAAGGCATCAACAACCACACAGTCGGGAGTTCCAGAGGTTAAGAAATCTATAAGATTCATCTATTGTTCAAGAAATTGTTCAACTTCCCTCTTCCCATGATAATATTATTTTAAATATTTTATTTGGTTCTTTCTTTCAGCAAAATATTTTTTTAAATTAAATATTTAACTTTTTTACATATCCAGTGCAAATGTTGCACATTGCAAATTGTTGTTGTCTACACACTCGTGAGAGATGCTGACGATGGCAGTGATCTGTAAAGTTGTCTTTTGAGATTTAGGAGTTGTTGTGAAGAGCTGATCTCCAGGCAGCGCTGTCTTTTGGAATATGTTCCCACATGGGGGAATGGATGTCAAAGTCCTTCAAGTTTCTCTGTACTACATCTTTGTAGTGGAGTAGTGGAATTGAACACTTGGAATCAGAGAGCTCTCCATAAAATATAGCCTTGGGAATATGTGAGTCATCCATCCGGTAAACATGACCTAGCCAAAGTAAGTGGTGCATGTGTAGAATGGTGAACAGGTTTGCTGAATCACACATGTCAAGAACTCGGACATCTGGGATCTTGTCTTGCCAGCTTACTTTCACAATCTTCCGTAGGCATCTCGGGTATAATGTGTTGAGACACCTCTCTTGACTACTATAAGTCAGCCATGTTTCACTCCCATATAACAAGAGGGAGAGAACACAGGCCTCTTAGACCCTGACCTTTGTAGATAATAAAATTCTCGTTGTTCCATACACAGTCTTTCAAATTACCATAGGTAGATGCTCCCGTTCTAATGTGCTTTCCAATTTCAACATCAAGATGTGGGGTGTTGGCAACTGTAGATTCAAATAGCAGAAATGGTCCATTATCTCCAGCGACTGACCATTTATGGTGATTACAGGAGGAGTTTGAAGCCTGTAATATGTCACTTTTCTTTTTTTTTGGGGGGGGGGGGGTGCTGATTGTCACACCAAATGAGGAGCAAGCTGTAAATAATCTGGAGTGTGAGCTAGAAAGACTGCATCATCTGCAAACAGAAGTTTGTGTATCAGGAGAGTACAAGTCTTTGTTTTTGCTTTTAGTCTGGCCTTGTTGAATATAGAGCTATCTGATCTGGTACACAATGAGATCCCAGGTGGATCAGGGAAGAGATTGCCCTAGACTTAGAAAAATATACCAAGTAACATTGGGGCTATGTCACGGCTTGTAAGCCGATAACTAAATGGACCCACAATGCAGAACCAGAAAACAGCTTTGTAGTGAACAGTCTTTATTAAACACAAGAAAAGGCAATATGTACTGAGCATTGTTCAATTGCTCAACTTCACTCTCCCCATGATAAATTTTATTTGGTCTTTTCACTTAGAAATATACTTTTTTTTTTGTAAATGTTGCTGTGTCTTTACTGAAGCACATTTGGTGCCAAGCATTTATTGCACTTGCATGTATGTAAAAATAATCAACATAATATTGTAATAGAATAGATAGAATAGAATGCCTTTATTGTCATTATACAGGATGTACAATGAGATTGTCATGCTATGCAATGTACTTATTACAGTAACTACAGCCATAAGCTTGCATAAGCTTACATTAAGCTACTGTATATCAGGTTTTGGAAATGGGCACCAATTCTAGGTATAGTCTCAGATGCTATTGAAATTTTTTGAAAATGTAGAACATGCTACATAATGCTTATAATTTAATACCACTTCTTATGTAAAAAAAAAAAATGACAATATCTCTCCTGAAATCCTGACTGTTCCTCAAAGAGCTCAGTGTTTGGATTCACAGCTTAGTTTTAACAGCTGGCTCAACTGATCTAAGGTGATTTTGTTGCCTCTGCAGGCATGAAAAAATGTCACAAACAACTCGACACACTTGTTTCATCTCCATAGTTCTGTTTATGATCATGAAAAGTGCTGTCTGTATGTTATTAAAACCAGTAAAGGCAGTGACCTTGTTGGTGTCATCTGACAAACCAAAGTAATCAACCTCCCCCTCATGAGGTGCCCTCATTAGCTTTGCACTGCTCTTAAAGATTTCATAGCTGAATCCTGGGTTAGCAGCTTCTTCTGTAATCCCATTAACTTCATCAAGCTCAGGCCTGACTTAACTGTTTGGGAAAATGGTTGCCAAATTGTGTGCATCTCGAACATAATTTCAAAGTGCACATAAGGATTTCTGAAATTCGCATCAGGGCAAAGCTATTTTAAGCCCATTTAGCAGATTTATGGAAATCCCATTAAAGTCTAACTGACTGGTTAGTGCTGCAGAAGCTGGAAGATACAATGTTGTGACAAAAATGCACTTGGCTCATTTTTTAAATGGCTTCTGATGAAAAAAATGCAAAAGCACAACTGCACACAATAGAGAGAAGGTTGAAAAGACAGATTTCCGATTACGTGACTCGTTACATTCATTGATGAAAAAAGAGTTAACATTATAAAATGCATTTGGATAAAAAAATAAAACAGCGCAATGCATCCTGGTTGCTGTAATGCAGAGTGACAGCAGAAAATAGGTGCTTTGCATAATGTGAAATTCTCACTTACCTGCAAGGTCATTTTCATACATGACTGCTTTGTACATTAAAAGGCATTATAAGGCAATCATTTAGAAGTCACACTAAATATTTGTTTGTGATATCTAGAATAAATCTGTATCTATATTAAAAAAATGCACAGATATTTTTCTTTCTTCTTACAGCTTTTTTCAAAGCTGGAGTCTGTTATGACATTCACTTAGAATTAATTCTAAATCTTGATAATGAGCAGGATTGAATAAGAAGGTCATTATGTGACATAATGGATTTGTTAGTTTTTTAGCAGGGTAGATCAAATATTACGCTTTCTACATCAACACAATAATGTCAGCGTACTCATGTTAAGCAGCTATAATACTGACACTGTTTGCCACCTTACTTTGTGGGGAATGCATGCTGATGTAAGCAAAGCTGAGGCTGATGGGAATGTCAGTCTTCCATGAGGCACCTTGAAGGTTATGTACAAAAGTCATCATCAAGTCATCTGAAGCTTATTGAGCTATTTCAGTTTAAAATTTAAAAAAAGTGAAATGGTGTTACAATATGAAAAAGTGTCACAAACAACTTGACACATGCATATAATAAATGCAACATCCACCAGCTATATAAATGTAATAGTAAAGTGTGTCATTACGAAATAGCATCAAATACGCTGCAGTGCGGCGATGTTTCATAAAATAGTCGTCAAAAATTGTCTGCTAGAAATAGCAGACAAATTTACTGTTTCACAGTAAATTTTGTGAAACAGTAAATTTTGTGAAACAGTAAATTTTGTGCAGTGAATGAAGAAGTGAGTGCAACTCAAATTAGCAAAAAAAAAAAAAAGTGCATCAGGGATGTGTCTCGCAGTATAGATAAGCATCCACTGAATGGTGAGATTAGTTATTTCATTTTGCCTTGATTTATCTCAACTCTAATTGATATGAAATATCCTGTATGTGTCAGAAAATGCCGTTTTCGTGTATTTTTTGGCAACAGTATGTTTAAAAACCGAATCTATCACAATAACTGCAGACCACAACAATGTGCCAGGAGAGCCAGCTCAATAAAACTCAGTGTCCAATATGGCCCGCCATGAAATGATCGACGGCGTAATGAAGAAGCTAATGAGGGGGATCAAGATCGCTGCAGAGCCAATAAATCAACACAACTGTGCCTACAACGATACAGGAGCAATCAGTAATGCTGGTCAGTGCACAGGGAGCAGAGGGAGGATGGGGGCTGGGGGACTGGTGGTGGGGGTCAGACATGGGGGTTGACACTTTAATGCAAGTCAATGTCAAAAATATCCTGGGGTTTTTGTTGTTGTTTGTTTTTTCTTTGTCTTTTACAAAAGCACAGCTTCAGTATGACGTTAGTACCCAATGAGGAAACCCTTTAGTAAAAACTTCTAAATTAATACATATAAATATGTTAATTACTACAATTACTGGGAATTTTTATCTGCATTTTTCCAGGTAATGTCAGTCCTTGGATCCTGTTTGAATAATCGATAAGGCTTTGCCCTGTGTAAGCAAGATGAAGCAGAAAGTCAATCAACACTTCAGTTCAGACACATCTTTAGGGAGGCACCTCAACAGCACCTTTTTGAAATCATTTAAAAATCATTAGTCCTCTTGCTGAGATCAGAGGACGGTCCCCCTGTGTTTCAGTCAATGCTAATCAATTATTAATTCAAAACAAGTATCGAGACACTTTCCACTCCAAATATCCAGTGAGTAGGAACACAGAAACCTTTTTTTTTCCTACTCAAAACAAATCAATAAAGGCTGGCATGTTTCTGTACTTACAGTATATTGTAGTCAACACACAGCATCGCTACTGGTCAAATCATAGCTACTGGTTCCTACTTAAATAAGAGTAAACGGGAAATTGTTGGAAACAATTTTCACCCCGAAATCAGTACACTTTAAACACTATAATGCAGTGCTTCTTAGATTGGGGGTCATGACCTTTCTACAGCGATGAGATGGGTTAAAGAGGTCATACACACATCACCTGGTCTGATGAGTCTCGATTTCTGCTTCAAAATTCAGATGGTAGGGTCAGAATTTTGCATCAACAACATGAAAGCATGAATCCGTCCTGCCTTGTATCATTGGTTCTGCTGGTGGTCTAATGGCCTGCTTGTTAGTATCAGGCGAGGATCGTGACCATGTACATCTCTTTAAGACCATAGTGTACCCATCTTTTGATGGCTGCTTGCAGTAGGATAACACACCATGTCATAAAGCTCAGTTCATATAGATAGATAGATAGATAGATAGATAGATAGATAGATAGATAGATAGATAGATAGATAGATAGATAGATAGATAGATAGATAGATAGATAGATAGATAGATAGATAGATAGATAGATAGATAGATAGATAGATAGATAGATAGATAGATAGATAGATAGATGAGCTGGCAGTGAGCTGGAGGGTCCATCTGAGTGTCCTCTTCTGCTAAGAATTTACATTACAATGCAGCACCTACACATGTGCCATAGGCAGTAGACTTAAAGAAGACTTATGGCAGGAATATGGCAGGAAATATGGGATCTCCAGCTGCCCACAAACATCAAGGGTTAAGTGCCTTAAACCTGCATTCCTTTTAATGCCCAGCATCAGACAACTGTGGTTGTCCAATGTCTCTCTTATTCTATCATCTCAGTAACCATGTTTGATGAATTTCTGGGCTCAGTTGCTTATTTCAATTAATATTAAATACAATATAAGGTTAATTTTGCAAATGATGTTCCTCATAAGAGTCAGAAGGGATTTTAATACCTGGTATGCCTACAGTCAGCGAGCATTTCCCTTAGTTTCACACACAGATCTGTCCTGCCTGGTTTCAAAAAGCTAAGGTGGCGACACCAAAAGCGCTTGACTTGAGGCTTCATAATGGAACTTAACCAAGTAATTGGTGATGTTTATATACAGCCTTTGTATCCTCTGTATAAATAAATAAAGAAAATGTATGTTAACTTATGAGAAGTTATATAGATGTGGGAATTTGCTCACCTATTAGATTTGCAGTATTTGATTTTATGCTACTTTATACTTGTTCTGTGGTACATCTCATGTAATGCACTCTTTTATTCCATCATATTTGTCTAACAAAAGGTCTTTTCCAGTTATATTATTTTAATAATCTTGTTATTTTTATTATTAGACTGTACTTGAGTACAGTCTAATAATAAATGGAACAACCATTTTAGCTCCTCTCCCATTTAAGGGCATCTTCCTTTTGATTGGTTGCATGTCCCAAATAGAAGGTTTGAAGAGCAGGTGAGCTCACAGCCAGAGCTGTATGCCTGAGAGGACCATATTAGAGACATCCTCTCTCTTTGACATTGTAAAGAGACAGAAGTTAAATTCTCTGAAACTGATTGTTTTGAGCATTCTGAAGCTGTTTGTTACTACTGGCCTCATTAATGGACACTATGAGTATGTTTAATATCAACATCCACCACTGTAACTGTATATATTTGACAGAAAACAAGTGAATGCATAATGTGTCCTCTTTAAATAACTATTTTGAATGACCAAAGGGGTATATGTACACTACAGTATGAAGCCAGGGAAATAATACTTCTTCCATCAAAGTCTTAAAGCTGACTAAAGAGGACAGCCTTTAACTCTCTGAGTGTACAACCTTTGCACCATCACACAACTGAAAGTGGACCTGACCAACATTAAATATTGATAACAAAATAAGCAAAATCATATGCAAAGCAGGATTTAGTATAGGGTAAGTACTGCATATACAGTATTAAGCCTATTGCTGTGAATAGACCTTCATGCATAATAATGCCAGTAAAGATGGAAGAGAGACGTCCCGGTGTCTCCAGACACACCAGGGAAAGCCAGGTGCCCAGAGGAGGGATTGGCAGAGTTGAGCTCACTCGATGCACGTGCAAATGCCCGTTGGGGATTTGCCTCCACCCGTGCACTTAGCGATAGCTGAGCTGATACACCCCTATAATGCTATTAAATGGATGCACATCCCTGGTGGCAAACCCCGATGCCATGCCCAGTTGCCCTCCATTCAAGAGCAAAAGCAAACACACACTCAGCCTGATAGCATGTGGAGGTTGCCAAGTGAAAATAATGAGCAGATATCAATATTTGTAGAAATAACACGTTATATCTGATCAAGAGTTCAATTAAATGCCCAGACCATGTGTGAAAAAATATTAAATCCAATATATTTAAATGACAATAGAGTCTGCTTTCGCTGGGTGCTGCAGGCATCGTGCATTGTGTCCCATGTTTGATTTGGGACCCAACCAGTGTATTTACATAATCTGAATTAAATGTAAATCAAGCTGTTTCATCTGCCTGCGTAAGTCTCCCTGGATTTGAGGGGTTAAAGCGTGTGCTCAAAAACAGCACCCCTCAGCAGGGGGGGAAGGAGTCCTCATTGTTGAGAAATCTGGAGCTAAAGGCCCGGAGCCTCTTCATTTCAGCATCCTCTGCTTTTTTAAAGAAAAACCTACCCCAGATGCCCCCTGAAGGAAAAGGGGCATCCAGTATGTATTTATGATACAATTCACGTAAATGAGGCAGTTTGGCCTTAATCCTTGCCTAATTAAGTGCCAGTCTGCTGAGGCAGACTGCTAAGGGCCAAAGCGTAATACCTGTCGAATTATGGGAACAGCTGGAGCAGCCTGCCTGTCAGCAGATCAGCACCACATTAGTATCCTGCTCATTTATCGGGAGCCTGAAACAGGGAGTCTCTCAACTCCAGTTGGCCATCTTTATTTCTGTTGCTATTCTTTCCCAATTAGACTCTGCTGCTCATTATTTCCTGGAATCTGATGCTGGGAAAACAACAAAATTTGTGGATTATTCACCAAAAAAAGCTTTAAGGCCAACTGCCTGAAAGATTTCCATCCCGCTGCAGCAGCCAGAAAATAGCGATACCTCTGAACGGTCCGCATTAATTAATGAAAAACCTCATCAAATTAGCATTAAAATAATTATGAAATGAATAATGAATAATACAGAGCTGTTTGCCAAGGGGAATTTAATTAAACAATCAAAATTCTGTGTGTGGTGAAACAGTTCACGGTGCTGCTCTGCTTTTCTCCTGCTCTTTGAGGTGCTATAAGAACATTCACTTCCAGCTTTGGAAGTATAGAGCAACCAGCAAAAGCGTTATCAGCCAGTGCTGTGACCTACATAGTACCATTTGCAATTCTCCCTCTCTGATCAGCAGCTAATCAAGGCTGCCCTAGTTAGGCGATGTTACTATGCATCAGTGTTGGTGGGCAAAATTCAGTCTGCTTTACATTAAAAAATAAACATAACTAAATAGCATAGAATATTTTACTCTCAAACTGTTATTCATTTTATGTTATAAAACACTAAAAAATGACACCAGTTGAACTGAATGTGTGTTTATTTATGAGAGATTGAATCTTCCTTAATTTAGTAACAGTGCTGCTCCTCAGTGATTCCTCTTGACAAAAATTTACGTATACCTTGCTGTGAACAGCAGATACAGACCTTAAATCAGTCTCTTCTGTTGGGTTTGGATGTAATGCCACCTGCTGGGCACTCTGAGCTGGTGCTGGTGGATTAATAATTAAGTGTCATAATACCCAAAGTTAGGGAGTAGTGAACTATGTGATTACACCTGTAGTTTAACTGCATTTTACAGTAGCTAACCTACATTCTCATATTTGCATATAGTTCAAACAGTTCAGTTACTATTTTGCCTTTTTTTTTTTTAATTTGTTTACTGAAACTACACACAATCCTTGGCCATTGCCTCTCAAATATGATTGAACTCTCCAAAAAAGCTCCAATTCTTTTAATTTGGTCCTTCTTAAAATTTTCAGATAGATTGTTTTGTTTAGAACTTGTTTAGGATACTCCCCAAAGACTATCAGCTCGTCTGTTAGAAGTATTTGGGTTAATGTTTTTGAATTTGGAATTATAGAGCTACACTTGAATATATGATATGATATTTAGACTTAAGTATTGATTATTGGTGTTTGATGTTGAGCATATTCTAGGAACGAATTGAGCTACCCTGCTTTGTGCTGCATGTCCATCTGCACTGCAGGCATTCCTGCACTTTTCCAGGAATAGATGCCGATTCTATCTTTTTTGTCTAATCTGTAAACAATAAACTGAGGTGCGTGACATTTTACCCTCCTCATGACTTTGGTTTTGTTTTGGGTTTTGGTTTTTTTTGGTTTTTTGTATTAGGCTGTCCTGGAGAAAGTACAGGGGATCTGGATCATGGCAGAGATTCAACAAGGTGCTGGAAACATTCTTCAGAGATGTTGGTCCATACTGACATGATAGCATAGCAAAACACTCAGGTAAAAAAAAAAGAAAAAAAAAAAAAGAAAAATTAATAGTCATAAGTTGTGAACCTGTTTTACACACAAAAAAAGTTTGTATACTTTCCAAGTAAAGGCATTGATTGCCCGTCCACCTGAAGGTGTAACTGTCCGTCTTTACAGCTTAAGCACTTCATGCTGTAGTCTTTATGCACGCAGACTATTCTTTGTGGACTTAACTTTTACCAGCGCAGAGCAGTGCATGTGTCAGCCGGTCCCTTTTCTTTGTGACAAAATATATCCACAAAATGAAGGAAATGGAGGGAATGACATCATCACACATCTATTTTGAAAAGGGGAAGACGATTGGGTGCTGAGAGTGACAGATGAAGAACTGGACGGTCTGAATCGAGCTGAACTCTAATCCAGTCACATTGCAGCTGTCCAGGGGTCTCGGCATTGATTATATCAATAAACTCTGCTCAGATACTAATCCTAACGATACTAATACTCAGCTGAACTCCATCTGTTTTATAATATAGGACACAATAGAGCACCTGATGCTCCTGAATGAATTGCCATTACTGAAAAAAGGAGATTCTGAAGCTGGTTTCAGTCAAATCATGATTCTGTAAAGTTCTGTCAGTCAGTTGTGGTGGGATTCATTAATTCACTCTCTGTAATGAGAACATTACATTTCAAAACCAAAGGAAACTGTAGTGATGGTGATAAAATATTTGATGTATTGTTTAGTCATACCCTCTTTTGGACTGGCTGATATTGGATTACAAATCCAGATTTTCCACAAGGTGGCAGCCTACACCACAATAAATGCTGACGCTTGGCACAGCCTCCACGTGACACAGTCCTGTCTGGATTTGTCACTCATCAAATTATAGAAACATGTAATAAGCGTATGAATAGTTCAGAAGTTTCATCCCATCTGTGTTTTATTCAGATGAAGTCACTTGCAAATTAAATGGAAGCAGAGATGGATTTTAAAGAGATATTAAAAGGTTTATTACAACAACTTATCAATTCAAAATTTTATGCAGAACTTTCACGTTACAAGTACACTTTCAACACAGTATCACACCCCTTATTGTTTTTTTTTTTTTTAGCACTTAAGCCAACGTAAAACAAGTAACCAAAGCTTTCACAACTCATGTTGTAATAACTCGTTTAATGATATTTATCTGAGACATTATTAAATAAACAGTTAAATTCTCGCAGAGAATCATTATCTCATGCAGATAGCACATAACAGTAAAACTTTAAAAATCATACTTTAAGAAAACAATGATTTAGCTTCTTGTAAAACTACACAGTAGTAAGCCAGTACAGACTAAGAGAAAAGGCAAACTGACTTCATGGTGTAATTTGACTTCTTACAATTATCTGAATGATGAAATGCTCACAATTCTTACAGAGCTGTAGTAGTTTAATATACATGATGTGATTCCAGTTCACATCTGAATGCTTTCATTTTATATGACGACCTGTTGGAAAACAAACAAACAAAAAAAAAAAAGCATATCCTAATACGACTTTTCAGGTCAGTTTTGAATCGCTTAATGTGATCAAAAGGGCTCAGCTACTGAATCCAGACAATCCTATAAAAACAAAGTACATAATACCAAGAAAGATCACATACAATGTATCATTGATGTTATTTACAATGTTTTCTAAAAATGTCACCTAGAAATGCAACCATGAAAACAGCCTAATGTCCTTAAGTGCTCTGCATTAGACACTAAAGCCATAAAGAGTCACTTATAAAGCAGAGACAGTATACAAAGCAGGAGGTCTCCTCTACTGAGCAGTTATGTTCATGAGACCCTTAAAATCTGAGAGAACAGCAATCAACTGAAGCTAATCTGCATTAAAAATGTACTCAGTTCATTTATACAAAAACATTAATGGCACTGGATGAAGTCAACATCACCATGATTGAGTAATGGAAAAAAGTACTGCAATCCTACAATCACTGCTTCAGAAACAATCAGACTACAGGTGGAATGTCAATGGAATTACACACGTTTCTAACCAGCTCCCCTCCGGAAGACTACTCTACGAGCAGAGGTGAGCTCAAACATTCAAACTGCACAACTACAGCTGACCTCACTCACAGAAAATCTGTCAAATTGAAAATCTGATTCAGACATTAACGTTTGTGTGATGTGACAGTATTCCAATCTACTTCTAAAAAAAAGCTGCCTGTACTTAATCATGCGGACTGTCTTTAAATAGTAAACCCGTCATCTCTCAAATATGTGCAAAATGGAAAAAGGAAAATGACTTAAAAAATAAAAGTGTCTGTTCTAGTTCATCGTAGAGATAGTGCTTACAAACGTCATGGAGATGACACAAGCAAGCAAACTGCAAATGAGCCACGACACACCTTTGGTAAGGTCGCTAACGTTTCACTGATCAACCCCTGAAGGTGATCGCCTTCAAATAAAAAAATAGATAAGATTAATAAATAAGTCACACAAATACAAAAAACAAAACACATTTTACATCTTACACCTAAAGTGCCTGTTCTTTTGTCTTCATCAATTCCAGAGAAAACATTGCATTTTTAAAAGCATTGCCTACAAAGTACAGAATGGACCAAACAGAAAAGAAATCAGGAATAAATTAAAAACAGTACGGTCCGAACTGAAGCTGAGAGAGAATCCCTTTGCTCTGCTTGTCAGAGAGACTGAAGAGGCAACAGCACTCCGGCGATGACGCTCGGGCACCGTTTGGGACGATCAACTCCCTGAAGGCTGAGACTGGTTGGCGCCCCTCCGTGGCTGGCTCTCCTCTGTGCTCTGATTTGATGCGGTGGCGGCAGCGCCAGACGGGGCGGAGACGGCCGGGGTCGTGGAGGAGGAGCTGACCCCGTTGGAGGTGCTGACGGAGCTGTGCTGAATGGCCTCGCTCTGGGGGCTGCTTGGGACGGACATCTCCTCGCAGCTCTCATCTTTATCGGTAACTGCAAAGACGTCAGAACAAAAAAATAACCGTTTGAGGGGCTTAGGCTGCTGCAACACTTCCAGACATTTTATTTTACCGGATACACTCCAGAAGGCTTGGGCTAGCTGTGTCACACAGGCCTAATCAGATGTAAAACAGATATTTGCATGTAGTGTATGCAAACTGTTTCATTAATCCCCATAATGCTATTTCTGCACCCCTTCCTTTAATTAAAGCTCCGATGTCAATTTAAACCCACATCATAAGGGTACATTACATTCTGGGGCATGTGGCAGTGTTTCCCATCCCTAAATGCATTCTCATTTGTTTTTTGTTACCTTGCCAACTACTGCAGCGACAGATGATTACAGCACCTGATTTTAATGATGCTCACACTGGAGAGTAGGCAAGACTTGGAGTCGAAATGCCACCAGCTGTTAGGCAGTTGCATTGAATTAATTGGATCCTGATGGAAAAAAAAAGAGACTCCACTCTCATGCTCTGTTTCATAAAGGAATAAGGAGCACAATGATAATTAATATTGCTAATGATATGAAGTCACTTGCGATGGCACTTTGTAATTAATGACTGGGTTTCGTATTCGAGAATGTAAAATAGAAATTCCAAAGCAGGAAGATGCAATTAAAGAGCGATACAAATGTCTTCACATTAGAGGTTTCATCTGCCTTCTTGGCTGGACTTTGACCATGTGATTTAGTGCAAGTGAATGTCAAAGAGCTATAAACTCCCTCGCTGCTTTACTGTGCAGAAGGTCAGCCTCGGAATAAATCAGCTTGGTGGTTTTTGTTTCATGTTCAAGTGAGCATTATTGCTCCTAACAACGCTAAGTGCTGGCTGCCTGATATTTCATAATGCTCTAAAACTCTGGTTCCCTGGACCGACAGGAGCTTCTTTCCGCTCTCTTGGTTCCTGAAGAGGGGTTCGCTGTAGACAGATGGACAGCTTGGTGTGCCAAGTGAAAGCATGGCCTGGCTTGTTTGCGGGGCAGTCTGGGTAATTTCCTCCCACCTGCCATGTCTACGCTTGGGCAGGACGATGAAGGGTATTACAGGGTGTGGAGGGCCAGTGTGGCCTTATGTGGTATGTAACACTGAGAAAACAGAGTGCCTGATGAGTGCTTTACATGAGTCAGTCACAATTAAATAACGCGCTTTACTAATTAGCAAAATAGATTATTTCAGGATTCTCAACTGGAGTGCTCAAGCCCCAGGGGGTAATTCTGCTGAATAAATGGAGGACTGTGGAGTAATTTGAAATAAACAGAAATGAGAGAAAATTACCTCTTTGTTAATGTTGCAGTTTTAAGTGTGCGAATACCAGTTAGCAAGCAAGGAGAGATGTTCGCTATTAGTCATGGATGAATGAATGGAAATATCTCAGCAGCACTTAGTAAACAGCTCAGTTTTAATACAAAAGCAGCTGCAACAGACAGCTAAAGCTAAGCACAGGTTAAAGTTAGTATATGTGATGGCTAAATGGTTGAAAAGGGAAAAACACTTCTTCACGTCAAGTTAGGTAACTTCTGTTTGTGTGTTTTACCCTCATCCATTTGGTAAACAACACCACGAGAAGAAATGAAGCAGTTGTTCTAGTTGGAAAAATATCAATAAATAAATATGAAGTTCAAATAAAAATATCTAAATCTTCAACATATATACGGACAGCCACTTTGTTAGCTATGCCTTGCTAGTACAGTGTTGGACCCACTTTTGACTACAGAACTGCCTTAATTCTTAGTGTCATCAATTCAACAAAATGCTGAAACAATTCCTCAGATATTTTGATTCATATTAACATGAAAGCATCACACAGTTGCTGCAGATTTTTTCAAGCTGCACATCCTTGATGCAAATCCCACTCCACCACATCCCAAAGGTGCTCTATTGGGTTGAGACCTGGTGACTCCAGAGGTCATTTAAATACAGTGAACTCATTGTCATGTTCAAGAAACCAGTTTGAAATTATATGAGCATTGTGACATGGTGTGTTACCCTGCTGACTCATTAGACCAGTCAATGTTTTTCCAATCGTCTACTGTCCAATTTTGGCGAGCCTGTGTGAACTGCAGCCTTAGTTTTGTGGTTTAAACTGACAGGAGTGGCACTCGGTGTGGTCTTCTGCTTCAAGATTCAACTTGTTGAGGGATGCTCTTCTGCATACTTTGCAAGTTACATGTGGCTAATTGAGTTGCTGTTGCCTTTCTATCACTTCTAAGGGGTCTTGCCATTTTCCTCTGACCTCTGGCATCAACATGGCATTTTTCCCAGAGAGCTGCTGCTCACTGGATATTTTCTCTTTTTCAGACCATTCTCTGTAAACTCTAAAGATGGCTGTGTGGGGAAAATCCCAGCAGATCAGCAGTTTTTAAAATACACAGACCAGCCCATCTTGCACCAACAACCATGCCATGTTCAAAGTCACTTAAATCACCTTAATTCCCCATTCTGATGCTCAATTTGAACTTCAGCAGGTTGTCTTGACCATGTCTACATGCCTGCTGCCATGTGATTGGCTGATTAGATATTTGCATTAATGAGGTGTTGAACAGGTGTACCTAACAAAGTTTATTTTCATGTTGATATTCTGCCCTACCCCTAATGAAAAACTAGTTCAATTGAACACAAGGGTGGGGCTAATCAAGGACTACTTGAGCTTTTTAAGGTGGACATCAAAAACTATTTGGAATCCCTGGATTCTGCCATTCAACCAGACTTCACCTTACTTACTTTCACTCTCTCTCTAATTGGCTTTCCTTCTAGGCTTTTTGAAATTCAAACGCACCTGTTAGCAGAAACCAAACCAGTAAACTGTGGTGTTTGAAAAAGGTTCTATTTTTCAAAATGCATTAAACAAAACGTTGCAAAAGTGTTTCACAAAGGTCCAGAAAGAGAGGACAGACACCCTCAGCAAACACGTGAGAAAGATGACCCACTTCATCTGTGAACTCAGCTAAAAATGTCTGCACCAAATGAGACTTGGCTCTGACAGCCCACTCTAGCCTGGAAACCATCAGTCCCATAATGCACATGACATGCATCCGTGGGATGGTTAGCAATAAGAGATGCATAATGAACAGTGGAATTTGGTGGACACCCCACAATGAGAATGCTCTGCAGTACTGGATTCATTTCAGCGGCAATCATTGTCAATACAAGTCAGCAGAGGTGTTCAGAGCAGTGGAGAAGTGGCTTGGAGCACACTCGCTCTGGGCTGCATGCTGGCTCATCTGTGAAGGAAGGTGAGTTATGACCAAAAAATCAGACTGACAGAGCCCCGATCCGAGGAAACGAAGAAAAATAGGTGATATATTTCTAAATGAGACTTTGTGATGATGCTGTACAGTACAGGCTGACAACAGCAATTTGAATAAAGAGGCTGCAAATGGCAGACACTTCTCGCTTATTCAAATATCCACTAAGATGATCATTGTAAGCTAAAGATGTTCAAACTACAAATAAGTGAATGCTTACAAAAAGAGTTAACATCCTTTATAATTCAGTTCTTGACACCTTTTTCTTCTGAACACCCTTCCAGACACATTCAGCAGACATTTACCTTCATCTAACAAATGTTGATTTAGGTATCAAATGAGGAGAAACTGTGGATACCACCTGTGGCCTCTTTATAGGAAGACTGCAAGTGAGAATTTGTCTCACACACCAGCACCCATAAATATCCAAACTTTTACCAAGTTTGTCAAAAACTAATATGTCAACAGCTCTTTTTGTTTGGCCACATGTCCTTCTAGTGGTTAGCCGGAGCTCATTTTTAGACACGTTTCATTGGAAGCCTCGGGCTGAGAATAATGGAGCATTACTCACTGTGATAGCCAGATTTCTTCTGCATGGCGGTTACAGGGCAATCTTTATGAGCCAGAAGAAGCTGCTTCAGCTGAGCCACTTCGTTTCTCAGCAGGGTGACTTCATTCTTGAGGAGAGAGGAGACACACAACAGCGATCAGTAAAATGGTCACCGGAGCAAACAGCATGCCAGATGTAAACATGGAGGGTGGGAAAAAAAACAGGTGACAGGTGCACATAGTTCAAATCTTACA
This sequence comes from Archocentrus centrarchus, assembly GCF_007364275.1. NCBI lineage: Eukaryota > Metazoa > Chordata > Actinopteri > Cichliformes > Cichlidae > Archocentrus > Archocentrus centrarchus. Next base: position 18,411,560 of record NC_044366.1, read on the forward strand.
AACTAGATAAAAGGTTAGCTGATTATTGCAGAAATTAAAATATGAACAAGGGCCTTTACAAAGTAATTCCAAGTTTTTTTTACATGTGGTACACAAACGTTTTTAATCAACTTAGATTGATAATCTTATTTTTTTTAATATTCTTTCTGTTAGGCAAAATATGTATGATTACTATTTCTGTCTGGTTCTTAGCCAAATTTAAAGCAAATATGTAAGAAATAAGCTAATATGGATGAATGTGTACTCTGAGTGTTTGAGGTTTAGCTAGAGTTTAAGCTCCAAAAAAGGCCAACACAATATGCTATAGTGGTAATGTTACTGCAAAAGATGCATCCCCAAATGTTCATGTATACAATATAATAAATTCACATATGCATGAACACACACAAAAGCAACCTGAATGTTGTTTTGTGCCCTCTCTATATGAAAAGCTTCATCTTCAATGAATTATTACTGGAAATGTAGGGTTGCATTCTAAAGACCTCCTCTGTACAGTACTAACGACATGACCACTATGTTACTGTAACCAAACCTGCAAACACTCCAACAAGAACCAGTGAACACAGGGGAAGGGCAACAATACAACAAATGAATTCAGAATAAAGTATGCACTTTTTCATTTATGTATTTCCTGTGCAATAATTATGAGCCTTCACTGGCTACCGACCAGCACATTTGTCAGAGGTGAGCTGTTCGGATTGTCAGAGCAACTTTGTAGATGCTGCGCAGATTTACGCTTTCGTGTCGTTACAGCTCCCGAGGGAGGTGAGGATTTCTGCATGTCGTAAAAGAGAGCCACATTACGTTGAAGGTGACTTTAACTGGATTTAGAGCGGCCAGGGGCCCACAGAACACCCAATGGCAGATTTAAGCTCTGTCTCTTCTCCTTTAAAGGACTATGGGTGGCTTAATCTATTAGTCTAAAAGCAGCCAATTTATTTGATTCCATCTGTTTAGTCTAGCTGCCTTTGGCAGGGTTGAGCTATTGTAAGACAGATTTAAACACAGCTGGAAGAAGCGTATGTATCGCATCCAGCCAACGCTGTACTCACTGTTATTCCACCATGACTGCTTTCATTTACAGGCAACAGAAAATGATTTTGAACCACTTCTTCCAATTCACTACAGAGACAGACACTTGCCAAAAATTCCAACACCAGTAACATTAAACTGCATCCTACGTAGGATTTAAAATGGGACTAAAATGGACTTTTGAGAGTTAAAAACTTATCTCAAACTTTGTGATTTAATCGGAATTGAGTAAATGGGCCTTCGGTGATGCTGGAAGCTCTCTGAGCTGCCTGGTCTGACACCTCATTAAAAAGCCAGTTAAGGATGATGTTAAAATAATTGTGCATCATTAGAGGCAGTTTTGCTGATCAGCTGGGCCATGTCAGCATGTGTTTAAAAAACAAAAAAGCCCTGCAATGCTGATTAATGCCCCCGTATAAAGCGTCCCTTTTATTCTCAGCCACATGTTGTTCTCCTTTTTTTAGTTCTCATTTTATAACCTTATTCACTCACCTATCATTTCCTTTTCATCTACCTTTATTTAAATAAAATACTGAGTCGCGTCGCCATGACAAGTGCTGATAACTTGTTTTTGAACCAGAAGATATTAACAACATGAACCCATTTATTTTCCACTGCCGTGTATTCCCTCCTCCACCCTGCACATCTTACTCTGCTTTCATAGAAAAATAAGACAGTGAGCAAATAAACACCACATCTCATTTAATTGTCTGGAACACCGATGTGCCGCACCCCCGGCTCACACTTATCAACAGAGACAGCAGATACATGAACTGTTTCGAACTTGTCAGCATCAGATCCTAATTGCTTCCAGCGAAATGAAGGTTCAAAAAGACACCTTTCCCTAGGAGATTTTTGAGGCCATTCAGTAAACTGCTGAGACAGAAGCGAAGACACGCTTGTGTGCGGCTGACATCTGGAGGATACATCTTTATTGACAGGGACATATCGATGTAAAGGGCTCACACACCGCTGCTGTCACACGGCAGCTCTTCTTAATCGGCTTTAATGACTTCATCACCACAGAAGGGAAAAGTCTGCGTAAGGACACATACGCTAACATCTTAGACTGACAAACAGACATACAGTAGGCACGCATGCATACACAAAGCGACACACTAATGCATCTGAGCGCAAAACAAAGAGAGACGAAGGAGGGATTTTTATTCTCGGCAGCTGACTGAAGTATGTAAAAAAGCACCTGTAGTTGTGCGTTCATGGAGGCGAGGTCCTCAGCTTTCTTCTCCAAAGACTGGACCCACACCTTTCTCTTCTGCCTGCAGCGAGAAGCTGCAGCCCTGTTACGCTCCAGGAATTTGCGCCGCTTCTCATCGGGATCTTCACTCGTGGTTCTGCGCCGCCGACCCCCTGTGCTCGGTGGGTTTGGCGCAGGGGGCACCGGGGAAGCCTGTGCAACATCAACAAACAAAATACTAACAATCATGATGATATAGAGACATAACTAGAAGAAGAAAATCACTAATTGCATTTTGTAACTAAAAAATTTACCATGTCACACGTCATTTTTAACTTAATCTAGTTTCAGGTCGTCCTGTTTAATACTGTGATATAAGCTTGTGCTTACAAAAGGCTTTAATACAGGCACAAAATATTCTCAGAGATGGCTAAAAGATATTACTGATGATACTACAGTAGGTCTGAAGTATTATTGGAAATTCTGGTTCTCATACCAGAACCACACTCTTCCTGCTACTAAGCGACCACTTTACCATCACTGTTTGCCGTTAAACAGAATAGCAAAGGGGGATTTTCAGTTTTTTTTTTTTTTTCTAAATACTAGCTGCTGTGACAGAAATTTGCTGTGGACAAAAAGGTGAAGTATGTTAACAGCTAATGCTGGCAAGCTTGGCGCATCCATGGCATAGATACCAACGAACTATTGGTAAGCAACAAATAGAACCTAATACTTACTTGAATGAACTTCTGAGACATTTTAAAACCAAATGACTTTGCAGGAAAATGTGGTGTTTAAGCCATGACTTAATAAGCAAAAAAAATTGATTATGTATTAAATGTATTAGTCTGGCCAAAGATTTAAGACACACAATAGATGAAACAGTAATAAAACAATAAACTGTGGAGAAGATATAAATACTTACAGGTGTCTCTGTGGTGGAGGTGGCTGGCTGCTGCAGAGAATGTGGAGAGGGTGCCTCGGTTGTGGGCAGGTGAGGAGCCGGAGTTAGGACTGCGGTCGGGGCTGGAGTTGGGGTTGGTGTGGGGGCAGGAGAAGCCGGGGTGGCAGTGTGTGTTACAGCACTGCTTTGGATTTCACCACCATCTCCATTGGTTACCTGAGGAAGCTGCTGGCTTAATGTGGCTTTCAATTTCTGGAAACAAAATTTGGCAGAGGGAAAATATCTGTGCAAGGTTTATAAAAAAAACAAGCACTGGTTAGTGCAAGATGGAAAACATTATGTAGAAAGTGATTTTAAAAAGAGACCATATGGCTCCCTAAACTGCAGAGTAAAAGTGTAGGCATATAAAAGTTACATTTCTGAACATCAAAATGAATTTTCACTGTCTATCACAGCGTGATGTATAACAGAGCACAAAAACTGCTGATTTTCAGCTGTTATTACCTTCAGGAGAGTTTCTATTTCCATTTTGTGAAATGAGAAAGGCTACCGACATGGACCAAAATTTTAATTCTATAATGTTTCAAAAAACAAAAAGGACATTTCTCATTTACAATAGCATCCTGATACTTTGCAGAAAAACATTTAGTAGCACTTACACTTCTGGTAAGTTTCTGCAGACTTACAGGGTAGTTCGTCTTATTCTCCCTCTCAGATCATCTCAAGCTTCATTTGATTAGATAGGAAGCTGCTTTCTCGGGGTCTCTCCAAAGTTATATTTTATATGGTGTAACTCTTCTTTTTGTCGTGGCTGTATGGCAAGATGTTTTACAGTATGAGGTTAAGGCTGGACACCTGGACCCCAGTCTCAATTCCTGTGCAATCTGGAAGAAGTTGCCTTTCTTCATCTTCAGGATGTGACTGCAATAATCTATCCTTTAACTAGCCAGTCTGCCTGTCCATGCTGCTCAGAAACCCTTCTCCCCGGTCCCTCTGCATGATGCTGCCTCCACCGTGTTTAATTGTAGGGGTCTTATTAATGAGATGGCAGTGGATTTAGATTTTTGCTCAATCGATGCTTCGCCATAATTTCAGATCTACAGACAGTTCCTTGGATTTCATGGCATGGACATGATGGTGAACTGTGGGTCTAAAACTGACTAAACACACTGGATCTCGCATTAGAATGATTGAGAAGTCCGAACAGCACCTCCACCCCCAAGAGATTTTTTTTTAACACTTCCTCTAACCACACGACACACAAACATTGCTCCCTGCAATTCACAGGTCAATTCCTCTAGCATCAAAAACATGCAAACAAACAAGGTGAAAGTGAATGAGCCTTTGGAAGCAGTAACAGAGTGAGAGGGAATACATTTACATGAGAAAACAGAGGACCGCATTATTCTAGCAACTACCTTTGCCAGACCAATCTATCTACCAAATTAGTTTATCGTGTGATACCCTTCCAGAAGCTCTTCTGGCAGAAACAAGATATTATTCTCTTGGAATGGCCCACAGAAAGAGGGAAAAGCCAGTCAGATTCATATTTCATCTCTGCCATGGAAACCTCATCAGTGTAATAACCCTCCATCTCATGGGTGTTATTCAACCATCTGCTACTATATTACTTATCTTTATTTTGCAACTAATTAACAGCATAATCTTCTAAATTCAGCAAGTTAATTATCATTATTGTGGTCTTTGCAGCATCATCAGTCCTTGTAAAGTGCCGTCTCCGTGCCCCCCGAGAGCAAGGTGGGGGCGGGGAGCGGGCAGGTTGAGCTGGGGGTCTGTTTTCTTGACGCAGGCTCATTAGGTGTTTGCTGATGAGCTGAGTGCGGTGGGAGGTGCCGCGAGTAAGAGGGGGGATGCAGGTCAGGCAGGATTCTGCTGAACAAAAGGTTCCATGCAGGGTGAGGCCAACTTAATGTGCCTCGCTGAGCGTGTGCCAGGATGCCCCCAGCTGGCTTTCACAGGTAGCCCCCCTCTGGTTGGCCCTGGTGACGGCGTGCTGAGTGCAACGCTGTCTTCCCGTTTGTCATCTCCGAACCCCATGATCCCCAACAACTCCCTGCCCCTCTCTTTATTCTTCCCTCTTCCTCCTTCTCACCAGTCAGGATCAATCCTCCCTCCCAACACACACACACACACACACACACACACACACACACACACACACACACACACACACACACACACACACACACACACACACACACACACACACACACACACACACACCTCCTCTCTGTAGTTTAGCTGTTAATTTCCAAAGGCGGAGCATGCTGCGAACACTTACAGGTTCTGTGATCCGTGCTTCATCACGTTGCCACTGATCTCCCTCACAACACTTTATATCTCTGCCCTTCAACTATCACTGTTAATACAAGACAAGACTGCTGTGACCACCTTCTCCCCTCAGAGAGATACCTGGCGCATTTTTGGGGCATTTTTTGTAGCTGGATCATGTTAAATTGGTAGGACAGGTGTAAGTGTTTTTATTCCATTCCTCATTAATCTGCTAATTAGTTTCTCAAATAATTGATTAATCATTTATATCACAAAATACCGGGAAAGGTCTCCAGTGAGCACACTGCTCATGGATTAATAAATCATCAGCACCATTTTTTTTTTTGGATAGCACAAACCCAGTCTTCCTCATCATTCTTGAAGAAAGCAACCTTATTGTCTTATTGTTCCTCATTAGGCTCTCTCATTACCTTAGCTGTTATCACCTCTCTCAAATGGGGAATAGCAGCTTCAGTGTGGAAATAACATTTGATGCAAATTAAAGAAGAAATAATAAATACCAGCTTTGCTTCTGATTGGGCGGGCTGAGGCTGTGGCGAGGGAGGTCCTGGGATTCCGGGGACGTTAGGCACTACGGTGACAGGTCTGACAAGCTGACAGCAGACACACAGACACAAATCAGCACAGAGAAAATTAGTCTTTGCGCAGTAAAAAGGCAGCCAGTGCTCCCCCCACAATGTAAACACACACACATACATACATACAGACACACACACACACACATACACACAGCCATGGCAGGCTCTCAGAGTTTCCTCATATCTCAGCCTCATTAGGTTGGATGGCCTGTTATTTTGTGGAGGCAGCGCCACATGGAGATGCAGTGTGCACGCTAATGAACCTCTGCCTGCCTGCGTGAGAGCATATGGACAGGGAAGCTGAAGAGAGGATGGAGAGACATGAGTCAGAAGGCCAGACTTGGGCCTCCTCTCACTGCCGCTGACAATGAAACAGAGGGAGATGGGAAGAGATGGGGGGGGGGGGGGTTTGATCGAGTGAAAGGGAGGCCCACTGGTGGCTCATGTTCTCCATCTACTTTCGTCCTCCTTTACTTGTCAAAGGCTTTCCATATCCCCACAGACCAGGAAGACAGAGGTTTTCCCTGCTGTGCCTCTATCAGGAGATAATCGACTGCTGCTCAGTGTTCCACGTAGATAATCAGGACTACAGTGAACAATAGGACAGGCAACCACATGGGAGAGTTAAAAAAATGCCAACAAGACCTTCATTTACAGCATATTTTAATATGACACACAGCCATAGTATTCGCACAAAAAACAAGTAGCATCATCTTTCGCTTCCACTTTAAATTAAGGGCGATGATTTTGATTGTACAAGAAAAAACAGGAGTAAAGTGTGCTGGAAAGAAGCCCGCTGTACCTCAGCCAAATCCTGTGTCTTTGCCACAAGTGTACTCTAAAGTCTATTATTTCAGTCAGCCTCTCCAGCTTTTACACTGACTGCCAAATCTGAGGTGCCAAAGTTGTAAATAGTCCCTCTGTCCAACTAAAGCAAACAAAGAATGATTTCAAAGTATTGCAACAGCTTAAAATCAATGTCATCTGAGAGGGATTTGAATTTTTAACCACATAAGTTACTATCCATTAATGTTTGAAAGCAACAGAGGTATATCTGCAGAAATGATGTGTTTTGATGTTAAATGGAAAACAGCAACATTTCCCGTGTAAACTACCGGTCAGTAGAGCGTGAAATCATTCGACTCATTTGGTGAAAACAAATGTTTTTTTTTTTTCATTCGTTCATTCTTTTCTTTGGAAACAGCATTCAGCAACTGACAAGTGGGCATATTATATTTGTTATGGAAGCTCAAAAGCTCCACAACAGCTTCTAAATAAACTTCACAATAAGATTATTTCAGTAATAAATAGCTCTGACTCCTCTATTTGTTCTGCAGGTTATGATCACTGCATGCTGATCGGTTTAATCAAATAAACACCAAAATGTTCAGTTTCTACAGAAAAGCTGTTTTCACACATGAACTCTGGAAAATGCTGGGATAATCAGGTTGGGACGCTGTTCAAAAATTATATATATTTTTTAATACAGAACACAGCAAAAGACAATTTGCATCAGCTGCATTTTTCACTCCTTGAAATACTCCGTGTGGTTTAGGCGAGGAAGCTGCCTAACTGGAGCGTGCAGGTAGCAGGTACAGAACGACCACCCGCTAGCTGTGAATTCACCAGAATATTCCCTGCGCTTCTCACGCCAGTACAGGAATTTGTACCAGTGAGCTGGCATGTTAAAGATTGGCCAACGTTCATGTTCTCCAAAACACGTCTGCCAGATGATAGCAAAACAAGTTTCTGGGCTGAAGTGCATTTGTGAAAACAGCTTAAGCCTAATTTAATGAAACACAATGTCGACAGAACATACTGGGCATAAAACTCACAGGGATTGTAGTTGGAATATGTACACTTGAGCTTGTAATAGATGCAGGTATAGCAACTGGCATGGTCTGGCCATTAGGCAGCTGTAAGAGCACGGGGAAGGTACCAGACACTGGGCTGAAAGAGCAAAGAAATCACAGTGAGGCAGACAACAAACAACTCTGAGATTAACAAAAAACAGAATATGTCACAACTTAAAGACAGGGGTGACTACAAATATACAACATAATGTCATATTCAGGCAACAACTGATGGAAATTAACCAGACAGAAAAAAAAAAGAAAAAAAAAAGGACCTGCTACATAACAGAGTCAAACAATATTATCAAAAAAATCACATTTTACTGTTACATTAGGCCTAATAAGTGACATCAGTATTGCCCAGATATTGATTTCTGGTAACGAAGTGATTTCACTGTCAGGAAAACACATGGAGTTTTCACCAAATCATCTGTGTCGGGATTTCAAATATTGAATAATACTGAAAAATCAAGCACAAATTTTACTACTAAAAATAGAAAAAATATAGTAAAATCATATATATTTACAAACTAAGTCCCCATTTCAAACATAATATAGCAACTGTAGCAGGTTCTGCACTTAGCCCCAGATTTACAAACCATCTGTGCAGGTGCAAAACCCTGTTTTTTCATTAAGTTTGTGACTGAACAGTGTGGATAAAGTTTCCCTTTCAGAGAGCTAAATTTGGGGCGCGTGTATTTAAATGAATTATACAAATGTGATTTATAATTTACTGTTATTTATGCCATTATTTAATCCTGAATAAGCGTGACCTTTTCTGTGCCTGATATAGCTGTGATAGTAGACTCTAGGAGGGGGGGGGTGTCAATCAAATCTGTGAGTGCCGGTGTCAAAGCTTTGGCTCTCTTGAGCAGATCTTCCCTGAGTTTCACTCCAAATGTTGAGGGGTGAGTCCACAATACATTTATTTTAATGTACCAGAGTAGAGATTAAAGTGGAGGACTGGAGGCTGTGGCTGAGATTCTTTGACTTGCCTGCATGCAGAAAAGAAAAAAACAAAACAGGGATGTGTACATTTAAGATTCCTTATTTATCCCCAAAGTTGTGAAATTACCTTGTTATAGCTCCCAAGATATGAACAACAACAAAAAATTACACTAAAATGGGAGCTTGGTTAAATAGGAAATCCAAAAAATTTGATGAGTTCAATAAATTAAATATGATACAATACAGAGTTTAAATCTTATATGAATGCAAATAAATTACTCAAGACTCACCCTTCAATCAGAACATATTAAATCTCCTTTAGCTGTCTCTTCTTTATTTGAGTTTTTAAGCTGTTTCTGGGAAGAAACTCATTAAGTGTAAAGCCTACACCTGTATTATATTATTTTTGTTAGCAGATTACTGCATGTTTGTGACTTCCACTGCTTTTTGGTACATCACACTGATCATTACTGAAATGAAATGGCCGGATTTGTGCTCAAAGATAAACGACATGAGCACTTTTAGCAGATCACTCGCAGAACTTTCCACTCCCATCTGCACTTTTTTGAGATTGCAGTCTCATTCTAATTTGCCCTGCGTGGCAAAAGATGGTGCACAGTTTTACAAAGTAATGAAGGTGCCTCTATGTCATTTCCATCTGCTGGAGGAAAAACCTACAAAGCTGCAGTGGAGGTTTTTATAAGCTGATGAACCAAAAAAACAAAAACAAAAAACTGAGCCTTTCAGAAGACAAAAAAGGATGCAGGGAATAAGGTGGGAAGAATCATTAGTAAGAATGAGAAAACCATTGGATCCTAACACTCAGTATAACTGTGAGTGCAGCTAGCATTTTGTCGCTGACTGAGTGAAGTTTCCTTCAGTTACCGTTATGAAAAAAAATGAAATTTAGCTAGGTTTTAATTTTGCCAAAGACTTATGTAAAATGCTGGAGCCAAAAATAAGTGCAAGACCCGCTGTGACAGCGATGATTATGTGAAAACCCCATTCATTTTTTTCTTCTAAAACTCTAATTTTTAATTAATGTGCTGTATATTTGCGTATATTTGAGCAACACTGATTTTGTTCTCCGAAGATGGAAGTTACAGCCAAAAGAAAATGTTCCTGCAGAGCGCAAATAAATCCAAAAACAAGCACATGCCTCATGAAATATGAGCTCACCATGGCAAAACTGCACAAAAATGATTTGGAAAAGGAAACAATGACTTAATAGAACTAGGATCTCAAGAAATGGACACATTTGGTTACTTACACTATAGGCCTATTAGTAGATGGGACTTGGGTAATAACAGAGCTAGATGTTGGCGATGGGAGAGCTTGCTGTATTACAACATTAGCCTCTGAGGTTGCTAGGAGTACATTGGGAACTTGGAGGGATGCAGGATGGACTATAGTAGATGTTGGCAGTGAGGCTGGCTGCAAAGATAAATCCTGGAAACATCATACAAGACCTTAGCTGAATGAAGTGTTTAACTGACACCAGATTACTTGAATGTTTCCTATTATAAGACGCAGTTAATCTTTCCTCAACATCAGGAATAAATAATATGAGCAATAAAATAAAAGGTATTTGTTTGAATCCATCTAATATTTGTGATGTAATGCTATTCTTGCCAGTTTTTTTTTTTTTTTGTGGATTCACAACAAAAGAAAACAAGTTGGAGTTCAAGTCAAAATTAAATTATAATGAGCAAAAAGTCCCAGAGCTTCAAAGATTGTTCATACCAGTGAATCTGCAAATTACTGATCACAGGAGCAGAGAGCATCCTTCATTACAGCTTTGTAAATGCTCTGTGATTAGATAAAATACCAGAGGCACTTATTTAAAGCATATACCTTGTCATCATTTGTAGTAGACTCAGGGTGAGGCAGAGGGCTATCTCGGTGTGTCTCTATAGCTGTGGGCTCCTCAATTTTGTTGCGTATGATAGGTGTTGCAAGAGGTGACAAATCCAGGGGTAGCTGTAGAACATCAATAAGCCCAAAATCATCAAAAGACTGAACGCAGACAAAGCTCAGATGATCCACTAACACATTTAACAACGTGAACCACCTTTTTGATTTCATCTTCAGTGGCTTTTTTGAAGTCATGGTCAAAAGGACTTGCGAGTTCATTGAAGAGCCCAACCTCGTCACAGTTCTTCAGAAAGCGGGTAGGTGTTGGGGTTTGGTCTGCAAAGGAGGAAACTGTTGAGCACAGACACAGAAATGTAAAGCATCCATCGCATCTAAATATCCCAACTTAAAGAGCACTCACCTGCAATGATAACGCTGTCATTCCGAGCAGGGCCAAACTTCAGGGTCATCTCATGTTTGTGTTTGTGGACAGCCAAGTGGTCTTCATTTGTGAATCTCTATGGAAGGTTAAAAAAAAAAATTTTTTTTTAAAATACAGCAAAGCGATGTGACTGAAAGACGTCTGGAGCAGAACGCTTCCACCTTTTAATTCTGAAGAATAACTTGTCTTCTGCTTCATGGGTGGATTCCATTCTGACACTTACTGGCTCTAACATGTGGCTGTCGAAGCTCATTACAGGCTTTAACTACAAAAGCTGCAAGTGTTTTACAACTGAGCCCAACCCATTTATCTTTATGAGTATTGACTAAACAGAAACAAATCCTGCTGACCAAAATGACAAACAACTGAGCAGCACCACAACCAAAGGTATCTAATGTTACTATGAATGTAGAGCAGTTGTAACAAACATTTGGACACTGAACTTCATGAGGGTAGACAGCACTAAGTTTGTGCTTATCGGACAACTGACAAGTCTAGTACTGACGACACACTGACCATGTCCTCAGTATTTTGAAAGGGCTTTGGGGAGTCTGAAGACCCATTTATATATGTTAAATCTAATTAGGCACGTACCAGTCCATGTCCCAATTTCAGCCTATCAGTAAATAAATGAAAAATGTTTAGTGGCTTATTTTTATCTGATGTGTCACATTAATTTTGTGATGAACAGCTGAAAGACTTTTTTTTAAAATGAATCTATGTTTGTTACCCCACAACGGGTAGCAATTAGCAAACAAAAGCTAAATTTAAAAATGGAGATCGGCATTGATTATTAGTCAAACTGTTATTTTAATCACTGGCAATGGTACTGGCATACATTTTACAAGAGGAGTATCCCCCCTTTTTAAGAGGTTTTAGGCAGATTTCAGTACTTTTAGGATTCACTACATCTGAATTATATGCATTTTAGCAAAATTATAAATTAATTAAGCATAGATTTCCACCGAAATAAACATTTTAGAGGGCTTTAGATCATCTTATAACTCAAAAATCATGAGAAAAAAATTACAACAAAAAAGCACCTGATCATGAATAGCAGGCAACCTTAATAACTTTCTCAGGACCTCAAATCAATGTATGTGAGTAGCTGTTAGGATTTAACCTCTTATAAACGTGCAGTCAATCCAGTATTATTATGATGGGATATGTTTTAAGCTTAGTGTTTGAACTCTATATTTGCTTTAGTTTATTATGTGCTCACATGGTGGATTTTTCTAAATAAACTTTTTTGGACTGATGTACTAAATAGATTGAAGTGATGACCAGCCTGTAATGTAAATTGAATTTTTTTTTTTTTTGCCCTTGAGCACCAAACATGTGTATCCAGTCCTGCTCATCTGAACACTGAGATTTATGAAACACTGGTGATCAAAGACTTACCTGTCCACACCCAGGAGCAGTACATAGGAAAGGTTTATCATCACTCATATTAAGGAATTCCTGTTACCTCGCCCTGAAATAAAATCAAGATAAATAAATAAAGTAAATATATGAATAAAGTTATACGTGCAGACACGGAATAATGTATATTTCAAGAGGTAGCTGCATATGCACAGGATTATGTCAAATAATAATTTGAGAGAATAAATGTAGCTCATGGTGTGTGAATACAGGGTGGTTGGAGGAGCCCTGCAAAGGATGCTGTATTTAGAAGGCAGAGTTGGAAATCTGGACAAAGCCTATGGATGCAGGGCGGCTGCTTTGCTTGTTTACACCTCGGTGTCATCATAAAGAGGATTATCGCTTCATTTGTTTTCGCCCAACAAGCGACTGAGCTACACATCCAGGGCTATTATAGTCTGACACCTTTGGCCAAAAGCTTCTGTACTGTAAATACAGCAGCTCATCGCTGACAGGCATCACAGAACATGTAACTATAACGTTACTACATAGGTAGCGCTCGTCTCTTCCAGTCGCTTCCATGGAATAGCCTGAGCCCTGCGTTAACATACTACCGTCGCCATATTAGGACCTAAATATCACTGTAAACAAAGGAGATGTCAACGTTTGTTTCAAGGCTGTCTCATCGTAACGGAGCACGAGTACCTCACGCTCTCAGCAATTGTCTTTTACTACAGCTTTATACCCATTCGCTATCAGTTTATGTGGTCACTTACCCCTCAGCCACAACCCTCGATTTACAAAATCCCACGGTTGTACTAAAGCATCGCGAGAACAGCTACGGCTCTTCCGTAAACGTCACATTCGGACAGCCTAGACTTTGGTATTTTTCTATCATTGACCTTCAAGTAGTTTCGGAAAAGAATTAGGAGAATAAATCCACACCAGAAACGTTTTAAGGCATACAAAATATCCTGCTTGCTTGCATTACTCATTTCTGATGTGTTCTGGAGATAAAGCTTACCCGTTTTATTAGCATTTACACTCATACAAATATGTATTAGTTTTCCTTTTGTATTATAATCTATCAAAATAAAAATAAAAAAATATATTAAAAGGGTACTAGCTCCTATACACAAACACACTCTCTATTTTTAAGATTAAGCTTAAAACTATTCTTTTTTTATTCAAGCTTATAGTTAGGGCTGAATCAGGTGACCCAGAACCTTCCCTTAGTTATGCTACAATAGGCCTAGGCTGGTGGGGGGTTCCCATGATGGACTGAGTATTTCTTTTTCATTCACCTCCTTTCACTCTGTTTATACACCTCTCTACATTTAATCATATTAATATCATGTCGTTTGTCCTGTCTCCCTCTCCTCACCCCCAACCAGTTGTGGCAGATGACTGTGCCTCCCTGAGCCTGGTTCTGCCAGAGGTTTCTTCCTGTTAAAAGGGAGTTTTTCCTTCCCACCGTTGCGAAGTGCTTGCTCATTGGGGTTGTTTGGATTGTTGGGTTTTCTTGGTTATTGTTGTATGTCTTTACCTTACAATATAAATCAACTTGAGGTGACTGTTGTGATTTGGTATCATATAAAGAAAATGGAATTGTTAAAATTTTATCTGACATCCTGTACGATCAGTTTTACTGCTGTTGGTCAAAATTTTCAAATTTCCTGCACCTTTTTCACTGATAAGGCTTCTGACAAGGGGTAACTTTCGCACACCTTATTTGTATATATACCATAAGGTGTAGCCTGCCTCTCGCCACATGGCAACTGGGATGCAATCCAGCTCCACCCCCCAAAAAAACCTAAATTGGATAAGCGAAAAAACTGATGGATGGATTTAAACTATTGTAAAGCACTGCATAGCCAAAGTTAAGCCAAACCTTACTTTCAGAAATGTTAAAAAAAAAAAAAAATATATATATATATATATATATATATACATACACCCTGCTTAATAAGGTACTTTACTGCCTCTGACGTTTTTAAGACTGATTTGATGACTTCATCTTAAAGTTCAGCCAGTGAATGCAGCCAACATTAAAGGTGTTATGACAGTCAGCTTTTGAAACTAATACAAGTCAAAAAAATTCAAAAACCATTACTCAGCTCAATTAAAATCTAGATTTATTCAGTGGCATTTACAAAACCAAGCACTCACTTGCTGACTGAATACAGTAATTCTTAAGTGCAGCTGAACCAAAAAGTCATTAAGGTGGACCCAAAAAAAGAAAAAGCTTGTGTGTTAAGGTCTATGAAAACAAGGCTGAGTAATGGCAAGTCTAAGCACCTGCTTCACAGGAAAGATGACATTCATGAAAGTCAAGTGCTTTCTGTTCTGTTAGCATTATATTCCAGACATAAAAGTTACTGCCATTTTTAAATAGTCAAACACATGTATTTTAATCACGTAATTTCTTACATTTGTACAATACATGTCTTGGCTTTTTTGACAGTGTCTAAAAGATTTGAAAATGTACATTTTCCATGACACCAACACAGAACAATTTTGGTAGCCACAATAAAATATGTAGTCACATCTGTAATGAAACTGTTGTCTGACGGCAGAGTTTTACATAGCGAACAGGATAAGAAAAGCCACCATCAAACAGAACAGTCCCATGGCTTCAGACAGGGCGAATCCCAGGATAGCATATGAAAACAGCTGTTGCTTCAGAGATGGGTTCCTGTGAAGAAGAAGCAGCTGTCAGCACATTTACAGAACACACCCAAAATCAATTAGTGTTTTAGTGAAGAATGAAGATACTGAAGTTAAAAACAAACCTAGCATAGCCGATGATGAGACTACCAAACACTGTCCCAATTCCGGCACCAGATCCAGCTACTCCGACAGTGGCGGCTCCAGCGCCAATGAACTTGGCTGCGGTGTCAATGTCCCTGCTGACGGCACTGGTCTGGAAGCCTCTCAGTGTAACCTGGCTGAGGGGGCTCTGGGGCATCAGAGCAACAGTGCTCTGTAACAAGAGAAGAGGCACTGTAAACACTGTCCTTTCACTGCCCACCTCAATGTAAACATCAGCTGACATTTAAAATAGTGCTGCAACAAATAACAGGAATAATGGTTGAGACTTTTTGAATTTTAGGGAAATTAAGCAGTTTCGTAAAATTTTAAGCTTTTCTTTGAGATTGGTGATTTAGGTGATCATTTCCAACAAAGAGCTGCAGCCCTTGCGGAACACCTATATTTCTTCTTACCTCTGATTTGACATCAGGCCTGGACAGCACAGAGGCAGACAGAGGTCTGTAAAGAGCCCGGGAACCAGCACGGACCTGCAGCAACAGCACCAACAACACTGAATAATGAGTCTAGATCAACAACTTGCATGCATGCATACATGCTCAGTAACACACAGAACATGCTTTATTGTGGTAACTATTCCCCCTTCATAGGCATATGGGCAGGTGGATGACACCTTGAATGTCAAAGTGTAATTCACTCCACTGTGTGATCTGTGGCATTCAGTGATGACTGCAAGCACAGCCAAAAATCCATTGTTGACCTATGGAGTTGGCACATTACAATTGAGACCAAAAGTAAGCAGACTATCATTCATTTGTATAATAATTTAAACTGGTTAGCCATGGTTATGACCTTGGATAAAGACACTCCAGGGTACATGTATGTACAAGCTGACAGTCCAAATGGAAAATGCAGACATTGTTGTATTGCGTGCAAATTGTGCGTTTCTAGTGCAATCTGTCTGCGTCTTATTCAGCTAACGGAGGACTTGGGTGACCTTAGCTAGCGGCCATAATGGGAGCTATGTGCTACAGGCTAAAGCAGCAACTTAGCTGAATTACTTTAAAATTAAAACATTGCATGCGTAGCTTTCATGAACATTGTAGCCATTCCGCTGCGATTAAGGATCCCTGTGAATTAATGCTTTAGCATTAGCCGCCTAAGCGCCCGGCCTAGGCTGTAGATACCCTTGCAGGAAAGCAGCAGTCAAGTTCAACCAGAGGCCCACCGGCTTTATTAGCGACGTTAAAAGAAAGTCTGACTCAAAGAAACATAACAACTGGGCGAAACTCACCACAGCCGGCGTGGAGACGAACTTTGCGCAGGCGTACATTTTCTACTTTATGTTGTTTTCACCGGTTCGGTCAAATCTGGTTGAAGCCCGGGTCTCTCTGTGGAAAGAATACCGGAGAGAAGTAAGGTCAAACGGGTGTAAAAATGCCCAGCGGAAAAAATATCACCAATCATAAGTGCATTCACATCCATCCTGTATGCTATCCTCACTTGCGCGCTGCAATACGAAGCTAAAAGAAAGGATGAAAAGGGATTTATAAAGATAGCGTTCTCATTCAAACTGCCATTATACACTTACCGACTGCAGAGGTCGAACCACAGTGGAAGAGTGCGCATGCGCGATACGGTGTTTGTAAGAGGCCCGGATACTGACAAGGAAGGTCGTTTCACTGAAACTTTATTGAAAATGAGCAGGGAAGCAATCTTTATCAATAAATGTAAGAGGCATATTTTACGGATGAAATGAAAAAAATAAACAACAAACTGATCACACTTACCTGCTTCTCTTTTTTTTTTTGATGTTCAAAAATACTAAACATGGGCACTGTACTTTAATATTAAATTTCCTTTAAGCTGCATTCACCATAAAAAGAAAATCACTAGCCACTGAGTTTGAAGCACTATTGGGTCATTTACTATATTTTTAATTGGATGTATAGCATTACTTCATAAATATAGTGAAGGAGGACATGCAAAGGGTTTACACCCACTAAAGGGAATAGCCAAAAGAAGAAGGATGTATGACAATTGCAAACTCAGTAATTAACTCAAATGTTCTATGTGGAAAAGAAGTGCCAATGCTAATTGGTTGAGGGGTGATAATTAACATTAATCTACCCACTCTTGTGTAGCCACACACCTCAGCCCAACTGTGGCAACAACTCTTTTTTTGTTTTTAATGCAGGTACTTAATTAGTTTCTCTTCCTCCTCTAAGTAATATATTTAAATTTAGCTCAGACAACATTGTGAGACCATTTTTCAGGTAGAGGTAGAATTCAACCCTGCATTTCAGCATTAGTTTTTCTCTCATAACAAAACCTGTCTGCTGCTGTCCACCTCTATCACCTGTTGTGGTGTGAATTTAACACTCTGTCCAGGGGGACAGATGACTAGGGCCTATCTGTGTTCCTCACAGGCTGATGTTGGAGCTGCAGGCTACCAGCACCGGGCAGATTTGTAATCGTGATGAATGACTCCACAGCAGCTGGTCTGTGATGGAAAGGTAATGAGCACGGGGAGCATGCCTTTGCTGCAAGCTGGCTTAAAGGGAGGAAAGTCCCAGTGGCTCCTCAGATATGATCTTTTCAGTTTTACAATGAGCATGAAGCTACAGATTCCTGACCTCATAAACATTGAGTAGGATCAGTCAGTAGATCATATATGTACCAGAAACACTGAGGAAGACAGTGACAGATCTTATGCATTAAGAAAGCACACAACAGCTGCATGCTGTTCCTTTCTATTGTACTGTGTTGACTCTATTGTAGTATAATTCATTTTATTCTGTTACATACTATTCCCTTCAGATCTACCATTGTACTACAGTATATTCTATTCTAATCTATTCGGTTCTATTTCATTCTGTTCTATACTATTGTATGCAGTTCTGCTTAATGATATTCTATTTTTAAATGTTCTGTTCTGTTCTGTTCTATTCAACCCCACTTTATTCCTTTATATTCTTTCAGAATCTGTGCCTCATGTTTGTTTCAAACTTTATATTGTAGAGTTTAGATGGTTGCTTATATTACAAACCAGAGCCAAATTTCTGCAACATATATACACACAACATATATACACATAGAAACCTAGCACAAAAATAAGGAAATTTGGTTGATCATTTATTCATTGTAACAATGTTTCTTGGCAATAATTCTTATTCTGTTGGAGAGCTTGTTTATTTCCCATTAAATGGTGCCACATTTGTAAGGAAAATGCATTTGTGGATTGAGCAGCAGAGTTGAGTATGTGGGTTGCATCCATGAAAAACTTGCCAGATCTTCTCTGCCAGTGCTAAGCAGCTTGTTCTGAGCTTCTGGTACCCCAGGTGCTGACAATCATGCTTATCATCATTGGAGGTAATCTCAATACAGAGAGATATAGAGATGAGATTCTGCAACCAGCGGGTATCCCATATCTCCACAGTCTGGGACTGAAGATGACAAGATGGCAACCCTCACCCCCACAGAGTGGGGTTTGTCAGGGAATGTATAGGATGGCCTGCCTGCAGTCCTGACTTCAACACCAATGAACACTTGTGGGATCAGATTGAGTGTGCCCTTTGTGCCAGAGTGACCAACACAACTACACTGGCTGACAAACACTGGTTGACGAATGGGATGCCGTCAGTGGTCAGTGTGTGCCCAAGCTGGTAATCAGCATGAGGAGGAGGGGCCAGGCTGTTGTGGCTGTGTATGGTTCTTCCACATGCTACTGAGGCCCCTGTTTATTTATATGACTAAATTGCTAAATTACCAATATGTCTTGTTTCTTCAGACTTCAATCATCCAATCCAATAAACAACACAAAGCAAGAGTCAATAGCAGAATAAGCTGTTTGGCATTGGCAGAGAAGCTCTGGCAAGTTTTTCATGGGTGCGACCCACATACTCAACTCTGCTGCTCAACCCACAAATGCATTTTCCTTACAAATGTGGCTCCATTTAAGTGGAAATAAACAGGCTTTTCAGCAGTATAAGATTTATTGCCAAGAAGCATTGTTATAACAAATTATCAACCAACACAAATTTCCTTACTTTTTATGCTAAGTTTATATATATCAGCTGTGGCAACCTCACCCTATCCCTAGCATCCTCCTCTGTCACATCAACCCCTCTACATTTCCTCCTTCACTACATCCATAAACTTCCTCTATGGTCTTCCTCATTTCCTCCTGCCTGGCAGTTCCATGTTCAACATCATTTGTCCAATATATCCACTGTCCCTCCTCTACACATGTCCAAACCAGCTCAGCCTTTCTTCTCTAGTTTTGTGTCCAACCCGCTTAACCTGAGTTGTACCTCAGATATAATCATTTCTAATCTTGTCCATTCTGGTCACGCCCAAGGAAAATCTTAATATCTTCAGCTCTGCCACCTCCTGTCATTTTGTCAGTGCCACCATCTCCAAACCATTCACTAATCTGCAATCTCTCACGTTACAAACTTGTTATCTTGTTATTGATTGATTATATGGCATGCACAGCCTGGAACAAAGTTTTTGGAATGAAGAAAAAGGTCATTCTTATTGAGGTCCAGCAGAGGGTGCAATAGGGTCTGATGTAATCATAGCCTTTGTTGCTGGGGTCGTGGTAACAGCACAAAAGAGGAGAGAAACCTATACTTTCCACAGTGACATGTTTATAAAATTCACAGTGAATTAGTCAGGACAGACCTTTTTGGCCTGGTTAATTGTGATTTAGGATCAATCCTGTAGGTAAAATACTTTTTTATAAATTTTTATGATTCTATACCTGTTTTGGTCTAGAGCTCTTACTCAAAAGAGAAAGAGAGCTTTCTTGGCAAAATTACCATATGACAGATTCAATTTACCCCTACTGATACTGAACTCTGTTAATGCACAATGTAGAATGACAGAGCACACTCTATATCCAATTGGTGCACAGCAACTTATAGGTCAAAGCTAACCGGATGATAAAACATGAAGATTTACAAAATATTAATTGCAAGACGGCACATATCAAAGTGGGCCGTTAACTACCTGAGGTCAATGTCATACTGTCTAATTAACCGGGCAGCGGCTGTGTGGTCCTACATGGCTGTGGAGGGTGGAGAGAGCAGCCGATTTCACACCTCCCCCCTCCGCGCCACCCTTTACCCACCTTTTACTTCCTCCCATTCAGAAGCATGCACGCACTCGCTGTCTGAGTTCTTGCACAGAACACTCTGAGACATTCCATTTGCATGCCCGCCCCATCAAGCTGGATGCACTCAGACTGGTAATAAAAGGCATTGACCCCCTTAACCTTTATGAATTACAATTTGTGCCTGCAGCACGTCCTGTCAGAGGCCTCAGAAAAGCAGGCACCTCAGCCGGGGTGTGTGCGTGTTGTTTTGCAGTTGTTAAGGAGAGGGGAAAAGGTTTTTACAGCTCCTCGTCGGAGCTCCTGACAAGCAGGGAGGAGGCGGTCTGACAGCAGAAGCAAGGTAGGGAGGGACTGCAGCGCTGCTGATGGCTCCATGCTAATCTCTATCGCTGGATGCTGCACAAAACTACTGAGGCTCCTTTCTTTGTCGAGACCAGGGAAACACAGCCTGCAGGACTACAGTTCACCTGTTTTTTTGGCCTGGTGTTTTTACTCCTTTTAAAATCTGTCTGTGGGTACAAAGAAAAAGCAGTAAATTATAAGATGGAAACACTTGTTGAGTGGTTTAGATCATAGTCCAATCTAACAAGGATTCGCTCATTGTTTTGTTTTTTCCTTTTGTATTCACAGCTTAGAGTAGTGTGAACTAACTAGACAAGTACTATGTGTTCATCAACATGTCAGTCTGATAAGCCCATTTTATTCTCTCTGGACTAATTAATAGTTAGCAGCACTGGTCTCTTTTAGGACCTCCTCCTTCCACATGCATACATGGAAAGCTGAGGGTGGAGAAGGCAGCAGCAAGACCACAGCACAGAACTGGGCAGGTTTTAATGGAATCAGATGAAAGGAGGAGCTGGGGTGGAGGTGGGTTGCAAAGTGGATTGCAGATGCAGCGGCTTAGAAGAAGCGTGCTATATGAGATTTACCACTTGGATGTGTAGAAGTTGATCTAATATGCTGAGCTTGACTTTCTGGCCTTTCTGCATTAACGTTATGCTCAGTTTATTTCAGACTTATCCTTTTCAACATGTCTCACTGAGACCCAAAAAGAAATAGAGACAAAATTTAGGCACACAAAGCAGTCACTTTAGATACACTAAAATATTCAGAAATATCAGTGTAGACATAACTTCAGTTTCTATTCTAATACTAACACATAATTAGGTTCAACCTGCAGTCAGTAACTCCAGTGGTTGTAGTTTTGCTTCACAAATAAACAAATGGGTGAAAGAAACTATTCTGTTTAAATGCATTCATGCTGTTTTGTTTATATTTTGAGGTCATTTTCATATTTTCTAATGCTAAGAGACAACATGTAGCAGGAAAAGTGGTCCCGGTTTATTAATCATTATGTGTTTACGAGAAAACATTTCCAAGCCCTGCAAAGCTAAAAGATGTGACTGCTCCGCTTCTCCTGGGTGGCACAGTTGATAATTACTGCAGTGATGATCATACACCATGATAACACTTTTAGTTTTATTCCCTAAGCAAACTGGAGAACAGGTGTAAAATCAGGTGGCGACCGAATCCAGGTCACAGCTCTGCAGAGCCCGTAGCTTGTGAAAATTTTTAAGAAACTCGAGATTCTTTAACCCATGAAAAGATTCTGAGAACCATCTTCAGTGAGAGTACAGACAGCCTTCATGCAGCGGCTCCAATAATCCAGAGCTGGAACACGCAGACAGTTTCCTAATACGGCCAAAAATCATCCCACAGAAATGAACCAAGCATTGTTTATCTCTGAAAGATTTAAAGGACATTCACAAAAATCAATTTTTCTGCAAATCCATAATAGCACTGATGTCTGTGCTGCTGCTGAGCAGAGCAGCTGGAAGTGGTCTGAGAAATGCTGAAGGCTGCAGTATCATTAGTCTTCATCCTGACTTTTTAGCTAAGTCTGTAACACCTCTATATCCACTGCATCCCCTATGCTTAGGAGTATTCAACTGAGCAGAGCGATTTTATTAAATTATTCCTTAACAGGAGCGCTATATTGGCCAATATTCACTGGATTTTAAATAAAGTTTAAAAACTGACACTTTGTTTTTGAAAAACGCCAGCTCGAACTGAGCTTTAATCCCCTTTCCTCTCTCTGTTTAACATCAGGAAATTCAGTCAGTGACTGTGTGAACAGGAGCGTGGCTGACAGGGGCAGCCGTGTGATGATTGGTTTACGGATCTCTGCTTTCTGTAGTGACTTCAAGGTCGCTGAGATTTACAATCAAATGGCTTATGACACTTTAGTAAAAACCAGCCAAAGCTGATGACAGGAAAAGAAACGAAGGCGATCACGTTAGAGGAATCTGCCTGACCTCACAGTGTGGTCCGTGACTGGATGTGCTGCCGTCTGTTTTTATTACAACAACCAGTAGATATGCACGTGAGCAGACAGAAGGTTGTTAAGGACGGCATATGGAGAATGGATTTGATAGACAGACACTATATGGTGCACACAGTATAGTAGATTATAAGAAAGGTGTATTTCAAGCTTGAGGAAAACTGCAGTTTCAGTCTACTACACAAAAGAGCAATTAAATATGATTTAAAGGCCAATCTGTAATGACAGTGTGCTGCCCCCTATTGAGATATTACTGCCCTGCTACTTATAGTTTCAGACGGTGATTTAGTGTAGTGTTCTGTCTAGCTCAGTTTATTTCAGTCGTCACTCTGAAATTTAATGGCCGGGTGTTGATTTAAAGTGCATTTAACTGCTAAATATGTCTTTACCTGAATGTGACGATGCTTTGATGAAGCTCTGTTCTCTTCTTGAACAGAACAAGTCTCTATTTTAAAATAATGATGGCTTTATGATATGCAACCAGCAAGCAGCTCTTTAACTATTGTGAATATCGCCTTCAAATGACTAAATAAGGAAATGCAGGTTTTGTTTCAATCATCAACAAAGATTACTGGATATGAGACTTATATGTTATGCATAAGCTGATATTCCAGGCGTGTTTACTTAGCACTCACATGGAACGCTGTTGATTTTTATGGGAGGCATATGGCTGCTTTTTATTGTGCTCAATTAAATTGCTTTAAACTAGGATTAACTTTTCGGTGCGGCAATTCATTCGATAACGTCTCCATGCTTAGAGGTATTTACCGTGCAGCCGCTGCAAATGTCGCCCGCACGGTGCTCACATACTGGGGTGTCAAGTATGAGGCTGTCACAACAGTATTTACTGAAAGAGCCCTTCCTGCTTTTAATGGCCTGACCTACATCCCAGTTCAGAGAGCTAATAAAGGGCAGTCTGGTGTAGGTCCTGGAGCTGCACAATGTCACTCACAGATGCCCAACTCAGCAAGATCCGGAATGCTCAATTAGTTGCTTTTATAGGCCCCATTAATATGCATTAGCTCTCTTTTCAGTGTGTGTGCACAGGCAAACAGTTGCTCCTGGCCACATATTAACCAAGTAACAGATTTGTAAAAACTTTTGAAAACATGGTACATTTTTTTCACTATGAAAAGTTATTATGGAGATAACCTAAACAGGACTAAGTAAAATGTCTGAATACAGTGCTGAAAGTATTTTATGATATTCCACATTTTAGAGGGAAATGTTTTAAAGCTGGAATAATCCACAGATTTTTGGGTCTTCTTAATGTCCACAGCAAAAAAACCCCAACAACAAACCCATACTTGCTGAAGCGTTTTCTAAAGCTTTGCTGCTTTTTTATGCCATATTTACTGATAATGTCCCACAGTTCTTGAAACATATTAGATATCTACTTGAAAACAATGCAAAACACTACATAGCAGCTACAGTATAGGAAGCCAGCTCTTTACATTTACAAAGAATCACCGAACAACAGATAGCTCATCATGGAACCCTACACAATCTGGTACCACTCCTCCCACACAATAAACCGATGTGGCACACAGCAAGCTGAATCAATCATGGCACTTTATTATCCTGTCACTAGTCTGCTTCCTGCAAGTGTGTTTACCCTGTCCATGGCCCTGCGATTGTGGCTGTTCAGTGTACATTAAGACAGACATAATTGAGATTGTGGGCGGCCGAAAGTACGGGGCTCAACCTGTTGTCGTTAATCTGTCATTCTGTCGAGAGTCACAGCAGCAGTGACCTATAGAAGGCTCCGTCTTGGAGGCACTGCTGATGGTGCTTTGTTGTTCATGGCAGAGGGCCTCACCTATTTTAAGTTTATTGGTTTGCCACCAACGGCGAGCCCAAAGAAAGTGTGATCTATTGCCCAACCTCTGGCTTCAATTTCTCTGCTCTCATCTTATCCATGTCGGGTACTTTATGCTCGCAGTAGCACTCTTAAAACCCATCACCTCTACATTACATAAAGGTATTCATGATATGAGTTATTAAAGGTCAGACCTATTTGATGAAAAATAAGTTGAAAAACTCAAAGGAGGAACAGTCACGGCCCATGTAATGAAAGCTTAATACTGCACTGTAATATGCTAAATTATTACAGGCAATCAATTTGAATTAATTGATAACCCTTCAGATAGCAGCAGCCTCCCTTTAAATTAGATTACTGATGCTTCTGCTGAAAATTTGCTTTCACTTTGTATAAATTAGAGCTCTGCAAAAGCATTTAGAATATAACAAGATATAAATGAATGCAATCGTACCGTTGGAAAAGGTACTTTTTACAATCACACACCATATTAGAAATAATAGCTAAATCTTGCCTCAGCGGACTGTTATTAATTACCTGGCAAATAGAACCTGTCTGTTTTCAACCTGAGCTATAGTGGTGGCGAGAGATCACCAAAGAAAATTAAACAGCAATCAAACTACATTTCTTTCATCATAATTCTGATTGTCAGGATCACCTTCTCCGAGATGGCTCATAGCAGCATAACAAATTCTAGTTTTTATTAAGCGGTTCAATTTGCTGCCGTTCATATTTCATATTTATGTTGTATTACAACCGTGTCATACGTGTATCCTCCATTCCTGTTATTCCTGGTATTCAGTATGATTTATTAGATTAGGAAAGAAAACAATGTTGCCATGAAACTGGATTTAATTGATAGCTTCAGACGATATGGCATCTAAAGAGTAGTCTCTGGCTTCTTCTGAGCTAAACAGCATGATATTTTTACACCACACCTACACCTACACAGAGCAGCTGCAGCACGGAGCCCCTGGAAGGTTTTTTTTTTTGTTTTTTTTTAATCACATCACGCATTTCTTTTAACTAGCCATGATATTTTTTTTTTTCACTGCAAAAATTCACAAAGCAATTGGTTAAAACCTCAGAGAGGATGTAAGTATCTGGCTCTGTGTCTTCAGAATGTTGCTTCTTTTATAGCAGGGGGTTATATCAGCCTGGAGACCCATAAGTTATGAAATGTCAGGATCCTATGCATTCTAATTGAGTGTGGAACAGTTAATGGCTGTGGAAATTCAGACGCTTGACGTCTTATTCCCCTGTGTGCCGTTTCGCAGCCGAGCCCATGAGCCTCAATTAAATGACAAAATGGGCCCATTCTTGAAAATAACAACAATAAAAACACAAGCCTATAAGGCAATAATATCAGGGCTCACCTTGAATCAACAATGGTCACAGCTTGCAAATGGCTAAGAGCCAAAAGAGGAGGTCTTTATGAGATCATTTTTAGCAGCAATATGGTGTATAAGAGGTCTTTATTTATTAGTTAATCTGCTGCTGATTATATTCTAGATAAATCAATTAACTGTCTGCTCCATAAAATTTCAGAAGATGGTGCAAAAAGCTCAAATCAGCATCTTCAAATGTTTCCGTTGCATCTCGCTAACAGTCCACGACCTCGAAATATTCAGCTAAAAAGCGCATGAGACAAAGAAATCCTCAAGTACAAACCTGCAGATGATTGGCCTTTGTTGCTTTAATTGATTATCAGATCAGTTACAGATCAATCAGACAGCTGTTTCAGGGCTATCCTATAATACTGTGTGTGTAATCTACATAAATAAAAAAAAAAGATCTTGAACTTCAGGCTGACACACAGCAGGTAAAACTCAGCTTGTCCTCCATACCCACAGGATTTCTTTCTTCTCTTTTTTTCCCCCAAGTTTTTCTCAAACTCAGGCCTACTTTTTCCACCAAACTAGATCATGTCCCAAAACGTATCCCCCCCAAAACTTAGTTACCTACTGTATGTGCTACTGAATAAAACAGTACTAAAATTCAGAATCAATACTGCCTAAACCTTTTCCCATTTTCAGCAGATGTCTGCAATCTATAAATACACATGGAGCATGTCCTATTAAATCCTGTGATATGGTGAGGGGCTAAATATTGACCCAGTCCTGATTGGAGTAGATTTTTTTTCACTCCCTTGCTTATTGTTTTTATAACCCTTTGACTTTAACCCCTTTACTGCTTCACTGATTTCATGCAACAAACAATAGCTTTTCAATAATTCAATTTATAGCTCACCATAAATAGAATTCAAAAGACAGTGCTGTTGCAAATGAACACAGACGATGCTCTTGGCTCCAGCAACGCCCTACGTGCCAGAGGAAAGACAGAATATTTATTTTACGGTTGCCTCACATTCCCATTAAAACCAGGAAGCTACATTTCCAAGCATGTGGTGTAAATGTAATATACAGAGTTGAAAGAGACAGATGGTAGAGTGAAAATCTCACATGGCAACACTGTGCAATGGTACCAGTGCAGCCAGTGCCAATGAAGAAATCCTCCCCAAAGCATCCAAGGCCAGATTAGATCCATTAATACATGTTCATGTGCATCTATCACGTTCCCGCTCACATACATGTCCATGTGGGCTGTCTGATCCTGGCTGACTCATTAATGTAAATGCCAAAACAGTGAAAGGTGATGTCCAGGAAAGGATCTAAGACACAAGCACAGAAATGAATTACCATCCTATTTATTTATCCAGGCCTTTCTGTCAATCACAGCAATAATCAGAACTAACTCATTCAGATTTTGAGAAAATGGAGGATGCATTCCGTCCAATTTTCAA